>NC_052478.1:20395731-20413791 GCF_009730915.1 Dioscorea cayenensis subsp. rotundata
TATATATATATATATATATATATATATATACATATAAACAAAGCAAGTCCAAGTCCAGCCCCTGTTGTCATAAGCCAACCCAAATACAAAATGTATTTATGAAAAAAAAAATTTAAAGGAAGATAATGATGAAAATTAGTAAAATCATACTTAAAATCTCCAAAAAATTCCATGATCATATATTTAATACATACATACATTACTGCCACACTTCACAAACCATACTACAGGGATCTCGAGAAAAACCCACAATATATAACTCAACACATAATTAATGATTCCAAATAATAAAGAAATTAATCATACTAACAGCATCACATTTAGGGGCAAATATTGAAAAGTTAATAGTAATCCATCCTCATCACAAACATCACTGTCATCTGAGAACTGATGCAAACTAACAAAACTCCACATAAATACATCCACATATTTTATTGCTAGGGCTACAAACAAGGCACATGTGAATAAGGCCAGGATTACTTGAGCTCAGTTCAAATGGTTTTTTACTTGGGCTATTATTCAGCTCAACAAACTACAGGAGAAAAGGCAACCAAGAGAGAAACACAAGCTGTGATCTGAGACAGCTAATAATTAGTAAAATTTTCAAGTGTTTCAACTCTGAATCTCTAGTATATGATCGGAACAATTTATATAGAAATATAATAAAACTCAAATATCAAAGTTTATAGAGCTAAATACGTACAAGCCTACCACATTTGATCTCAATTCATTCAGTTATTAAATCTAACATCTCAGCAAAAACTTTGCTAATTTGTTAATCAAAGCCGCATTGAACCAAAATTAAAGCCCAATCGGAGTTATTCACAAACCACTACATATTATTGTCTTATTTATTAGAAACCTACATGCAAACAAGCCTACCGCATTAACTGCAGAAATATAGCAATACTTATATTACTTAAATATCAAGCTATATTACTTAAATTTAAAAGAATCCACCAAATTTGAGCTCAACACTTTTAGTTATTGAACCTAACATCTTAAAATAAGCTTTGCTAAATTTTATTCAAACAATTTCAATTAAGCCAAAACTCAAGCCCAGTTGGAGTTGCACATGAGAGACTTGATTGATTCGGCAGTCTTATTTATCAGAGACCTTTGTATGCTATTTCAAAGTCAAAACCCAATACAACTATATACTTTTCAATTGCTTCATAAAAAACTAGAGATTTCCCTAATCATCAGATATTTGTTTATTTCAAGCAACTGATAATTAACATTCTAATCACTAGGAACACTAAAAGAATCCGCAACACGCTTTGATCAATTGATACTCAATAAACATCAAAATTTTCAAATAAATCACATACATTATCCAAAAACAAAAATCAACAAATAAAAAAAAAAAAGCCACCAGAGATGTAATCATTCACGAAGCTTTTTCTCAGCGATTGTCCAAGGACACCACCAATCCCATCTTGCAGATCGATTGAGAAACCCTGGATAAGAAGTAATGGATTCAATGGAGCTCATTAGGTTTGTGATAAAATGAGAGAAATCAAAGAACATTTATGAAAACTTCAAGAAAATACAACCAAATTTTGTAGATCTGAATGCTATAAACAAGATCAATCAGTGCTTCAAACAGAAAAATGGAAGAACTAAGAAAATCTATCCCTACTACAAAGCACTAGATCTATTGAATAGATAGCAAAATTAACCAAAAATAGGGCCCATAATGCACAAATGTACTCAAAACCAAAGTAGGATTTAACTGAGAGACGATCAGATCTATTGAATGCATAGAAAAAATTAATCAAAAACAATGGCCGAAATCCAAAAAGATACTCAAAAATCAAAGCAGGACTAAAAAGACTAGAATGTAAAGATATACTCAAAAGCCAAAAGTGTGATTCAACTCAAAAACCATTAGGGTCCATGCATAGCAAAAATTAACCTAAAAAAATCCAGAATCCACGGATATTCTAAAAATCAAAGCAGGGTTAAACCAAGAACCGATCGAATGCGTAGCAGAATTAACCAAAGAAGACTATAATCCACAAAAACACAAACAACAGATTCAAAATCCACAAAGGTAAACCAAAGGCATAATCAACAACAAGAACCAGCACGAATTACATCAAAACAATGGCCGAAATCCAAAGAGATACTCAAAATCAAAGCAGGACTAAAAAGACTAGAATGTAAAGATATACTCAAAGCCAAAGTGTGATTCAACTCAAAAAACCATTAGGTCCATGCATAGCAAAATTAACCTAAAAATCCAGAATCACGGATATTCTAAAAAATCAAAAGCGAGGGTTAAACCAAGAACCGATCGAATGCGTGGCAGATTAACCAAAGAAGACTATAATCCACAAAAACACAAACAACAGATTCAAAATCCACAAAAGCTAAACCAAAGGCATAATCAACAACAAGAACCAGACACGAATTACATCAAAACAATGGCGAAATCCAAAGAGATACTCAAAAATCAAAGCAGGGACTAAAAGACTAGAATGTAAAGATATACTCAAAGCCAAAGTGTGATTCAACTCAAAACCATTAGGTCCATGCATAGCAAAATTAACCTAAAAAATCCAGAATCCACGGATATTCTAAAAATCAAAAGCGAGGGTTAAACCAAGAACCGATCAGATGCGTAGCGAAATTAACCAAAGAAGACTAGAATCCACAAAAACACAAACAACGATTCAAAATCCACAAAGCTAAAACCAAAAGGCATAATCAACAACAAGAACCAAGACGAATTACATCAAAACAATGGCCGAAATCCAAAGAGATACTCAAAATCAAAGCGAGGACTAAAAAGACTAGAATGTAAAGATATACTCAAAGCCAAAGTGTGATTCAACTCAAAACCATTAGGTCCATGCATAGCAAAATTAACCTAAAAAATCCAGAATCCACGGATATTCTAAAAATCAAAGCAGGGTTAAACCAAGAACCGATCGAATGCGTAGCAGAATTAACCAAAAGAAGACTATAATCCACAAAACACACAAACAACATGATTCAAAAATCCACAAAAGGTAAACCAAAGGCATAATCAACAACAAGAACCAGCATCAATTACATCAAAACAATGGCCGAAATCCAAAGAGATACTCAAAATCAAAGCGAGGACTAAAAGACTAGAATGTAAAGATATACTCAAAAGCCAAAGTGTGATTCAACTCAAAACCATTAGGTCCATGCATAGCAAAAATTAACCTAAAAAAATCCGAGAATCCACGGATATTCTAAAAATCAAAGCGGGGTTAAAACCAAGAACCTATCGAATGCGTAGCGAAATTAACCAAAGAAGACTAGAATCCACAAAAAACACAAACACAGATTCAAAAATCCACAAAGTTAAACCAAAGGCATAATCAACAACAAGAACCAAAGACGAATTACATCAAAACAATGGTCGAAAATCCAAAGAGATACTCAAAATCAAAAGCGGGGACTAAAAGACTAGAATGTAAAGATATACTCAAAGCCAAAGTGTGATTCAACTCAAAAACCATTAGGTCCATGCATAGCAAAAATTAACCTAAAAAATCCAGAATCCACGGATATTCTAAAAATCAAAGCAGGGTTAAACCAAGAACCGATCGAATGCGTAGCAGAATTAACCAAAGAAGACTATAATCCACAAAAAAACACAAACAACGATTCAAAAATCCACAAAAGCTAAACCAAAGGCATAATCAACAACAAGAACCAAACGCACGAATTACATCAAAAACAATGGCCGAAATCAAAGAGATACTCAAAATCAAAAGCAGGGACTAAAAGACTAGAATGTAAAAGATATACTCAAAGCCAAAGTGTGATTCAACTCAAAACCATTAGGTCCATGCATAGCAAAAATTAACCTAAAAATCCGAGAATCCACGGATATTCTAAAAAAATCAAAGCAGGGGTTAAACCAAGAACCGATCGAATGCGTAGCAGAATTAACCAAAGAAGACTAGAATCCACAAAAACACAAACAACTGATTCAAAATCCACAAAAGCTAAACCAAAGGCATAATCAACAACAAGAACCAGCACTGAATTACATCAAAAACAATGGCCGAAATCCAAAGAGATACTCAAAAATCAAAGCGGGACTAAAAAGACTAGAATGTAAAGATATACTCAAAGCCAAAGTGTGATTCAACTCAAAACCATTAGGTCCATGCATAGCAAAAATTAACCTAAAAAAATCCGAGAATCCACGGATATTCTAAAAAATCAAAGCGAGGGGTTAAACCAAGAACCGATCGAATGCGTAGCGAATTAACCAAAGAAGACTATAATCCACAAAAACACAAACAACGATTCAAAATCCACAAAGGTAAAACCAAAGGCATAATCAACAACAAGAACCAGCACTGAATTACATCAAAACAATGGCGAAATCAAAGAGATACTCAAAAATCAAAGCAGGACTAAAAGACTAGAATGTAAAGATATACTCAAAAGCCAAAGTGTGATTCAACTCAAAACCATTAGGTCCATGCATAGCAAAAATTAACCTAAAAAAATCCGAGAATCCACGGATATTCTAAAAATCAAAAGCGAGGGTTAAACCAAGAACCGATCGAATGCGTAGCGAAATTAACCAAAGAAGACTAGAATCCACAAAAAAACACAAACAACAGATTCAAAAATCCACAAAGTTAAACCAAAGGCATAATCAACAACAAGAACCAGACGAATTACATCAAAAACAATGGTCGAAATCCAAAAGAGATACTCAAAAATCAAAAGCGAGGACTAAAAAGACTAGAATGTAAAGATATACTCAAAGCCAAAGTGTGATTCAACTCAAAAACCATTAGGGTCCATGCATAGCAAAAATTAACCTAAAAAATCCGAGAATCCACGGATATTCTAAAAATCAAAGCGAGGTTAAACCAAGAACCCGATCGAATGCGTAGCGAATTAACCAAAGAAGACTAGAATCCACAAAAAAACACAAACAACAGATTCAAAAATCCACAAAAGGTAAACCAAAGGCATAATCAACAACAAGAACCGCAGACGAATTACATCAAAAACAATGGCCGAAATCCAAAGAGATACTCAAAATCAAAGCGAGGACTAAAAAGACTAGAATGTAAAGATATACTCAAAGCCAAAGTGTGATTCAACTCAAAACCATTAGGGTCCATGCATAGCAAAATTAACCTAAAAAAATCCAGAATCCACGGATATTCTAAAAAAATCAAAGCAGGGGTTAAACCAAGAACCGATCGAATCGTGAGCGAATTAACCAAAGAAGACTAGAATCCACAAAAAAACACAAACAACTGATTCAAAAATCCACAAAGCTAAACCAAAGGCATAATCAACAACAAGAACCAGTACGAATTACATCAAAAACAATGGCGAAATCCAAAAGAGATACTCAAAATCAAAGCAGGACTAAAAGACTAGAATGTAAAGATATACTCAAAGCCAAAAGTGTGATTCAACTCAAAACCATTAGGTCCATGCATAGCAAAAATTAACCTAAAAAATCCGAGAATCCACGGATATTCTAAAAAAATCAAAGCGAGGTTAAACCAAGAACCGATCGAATGCGTAGCAGAATTAACCAAAGAAGACTATAATCCACAAAAACACAAACAACAGATTCAAAATCCACAAAGGTAAACCAAAGGCATAATCAACAACAAGAACCAGCACGAATTACATCAAAAACAATGGTCGAAATCCAAAGAGATACTCAAAAATCAAAGCGGGACTAAAAGACTAGAATGTAAAGATATACTCAAAGCCAAAGTGTGATTCAACTCAAAAACCATTAGGTCCATGCATAGCAAAAATTAACCTAAAAAAATCCAGAATCCACGGATATTCTAAAAAATCAAAGCGAGGGTTAAACCAAGAACCGATCGAATGCGTGAGCGAATTAACCAAAGAAGACTAGAATCCACAAAAACACAAACAACAGATTCAAAATCCACAAAGCTAAACCAAAGGCATAATCAACAACAAGAACCAGCACGAATTACATCAAAACAATGGCCGAAATCCAAAGAGATACTCAAAATCAAAGCAGGACTAAAAGACTAGAATGTAAAGATATACTCAAAGCCAAAGTGTGATTCAACTCAAAACCATTAGGTCCATGCATAGCAAAATTAACCTAAAAAATCCAGAATCCACGGATATTCTAAAAATCAAAGCAGGGTTAAACCAAGAACCTATCGAATGCGTAGCAGAATTAACCAAAGAAGACTAGAATCCACAAAAAAACACAAACAACAGATTCAAAAATCCACAAAGCTAAACCAAAGGCATAATCAACAACAAGAACCAGCCGAATTACATCAATCCCCAAAGATCCCAATCAAATAAAGCAAATCAAGGACAAAACTTAGGGTTTTTGACAAAACGATCGATTCAATGGCAAATCTAGAAAAACGATAGATCCTTTACCTGCGAGGGGTGATGAAGGCAGGGGTTCCAGCCCTAGGGATTGGGAAGCACGAGGAAGGAGCTCGTCGTTCTCCTCGCAATTGCAGGGCTGATGACATGAACCAGTCCAATTGAGCACCAGCGAGAGAGAGAGAGAGAGAGAGAGAGCGAGCGTGAAGAAGAGGGCCAAAAGCATGAAGCGTGAGAGAGAAGAGGGCATGAACCAGCGCGAGGGAGAGTGAGAGAGGAGAGAGAGAGAGAGAGAGAGAGAGAGAGAGATAATTTATTAGGGGCTTTTTTTCATAACATAATTTAGATTTAAGTTATATATTTGGAATTATCTTAATTATAATCATGTAGTTTTCTAATTTTTCAAAAATAATTCTCAATCAAGGTAATTTATTAGGGCTTTTTTCATAACATAATTTAGATTTAAGTTATATATTTGGAATTATCTTAATTATAATCATGTAGTTTTCTAATTTTCAAAATAATTCTCAATCAAGGTGGTTTTTTAATTTTTAAAATAATTTTGTTATGAAATTATTTATTTATATTGGTAAAAATGAAATATTTAATGTGAAAGTTCTTATTGAAATTTATAATTATAAAATTATAAAATTTTTAATAATAATAATAATGATAATAATAATAATAATAATAATAATAATAATAATAAAAAATGCGTGTGAAGTGGACTCAAAGCACATAACGAGAACCGGGTTGGGACCAGGCTTGGACTGGCTCGACAGCAAATACAAATAAGATGCAATCATCTCGCGAGTACACCATAGCAGTTTCAATATCCTGATTACGATGCCACTTAATATCGCTTTTTAAGAAGGAAAACCGAGATATTTTCCTGTCTTTCATGAGGGTTTGGGAAAATAAACTATTATATTTCTTAACTTATGCATATTTAAAATAATAAACTTGTTTAATTATATTCTTAATAAGTATTTATTTTAGAATTAAAATTTTTTTAATTAAAAAAAATCATCACAAACCGCATAAGAAGGTGATTAGTGTCTTTGTTATTTCAGAAAATAGATAAATAAATAAAAAAAGGCAACATGCATATCACAACACGAACGCAACAATTATAAAAAAATGCTGCCTATCACAACACATACACAACGTTGCCTATCATAACACATACACAACGGTTATAAGAAAATCGCTGCATATCATAACCCATAAGCAATGGTTTTTAAAAACCGTTGCATTATAATCCATATGCAGCTGTTATGAATCACTGCTTTTTTTAACATTTGTAGCGGTTGTAGAACCGCTGCATATCTATCCTAATATGCAGCGGTTGTTACAACAAATTGAGCCAAATGTAATACTTACTTAGAAAATTTCTTGTAGCGGTATGAAAGCGCTACAAAACCGCTGTAATAAATAGCCTATTATAGTAGTTTTATAATCGCTGCAAGGTAGCCGCTGCATAAGTGCAGTTATGTAGTAATGTATCCGCATTGCACTAACAATGAAGTAGTGGATGTCTGTAGCTTAGCATGTTCAGCTCATGGTTTTTCACAAGTGTCACCTAAGGGCTTCAGCAGAGAAGAGAAAGAGAGATGCTAGAGGAAGACAATAAGGTAAACTACCGATGAAGATGGTGGGAGGAATGTGGAAAGAATGATTAGAGATATGTGTAACCTAACTTCATCTCCATTCTTACATATATATATATATATATATATATATATATATATATATATATATATATATATATATATGACATATCAATAGTCAAGAATAGACCCGTTGCGTTAAAACCAACGATCAAAAAATTATTCACTAAAAAATAAAAGGAAGAAGGAATAAATAAATAAATAAAATAAAATAATAAAATGAGAGTGGGGAGATCGAAGACCATCACAAGCACGGTGGGAAGGGCAGTGTGTGCATGCATGGTTGTTTAGCATACTAGTGTTTAGATACTAAATCAATGGAGGAAGGCACAAGAAATATATATATAAATGCAAGTCACTACAATTCTCTACCCGACGGAGGACTAAAGTCCCTAAGAAACACACATCTCATGCACACAGAACCCTCATGTTTGTGTGTTTTACTAGATGTGGGCCTTGGCTCAACCCATATCCAACACTCAATCCCTAATGCCATGCATACTTCTTTGGTAAAGTTGCACACTAGAAACCATACTTTACATGAAGAAGCCATCTTTTAGTCAAAAATATGTTTGTTTCCACTTTTTCAAATAAACCAAAGAGAAAGCACAAACTAAGGGCACCACAAAACTCCATCCATCAACACTTTTCCAATTATGACAATTTATGTAGTAAATTCTTCAAGTTTGAAGTGAAGAAAACAATATCATTTAAGCTTAGAGTTATCCATCATTCCCAAACTTCTCTAACAAAAAAACCATCTCTAAACTAGTGGATGTATAGTCAACCCATCATTAGACATGTAGTGTGGATAAGCTGCATTATTTGTTATGTCATACTTCACATGATTAAGATTTTTGTTCAATTTATTCCAAGATAGTAACCAAATAAAGCAATGTACTCGTTCGGTGCATGGGAATTTTCAAATCCATTTAAAATTGGTGTGACTCAAATAATATTTTTTTTACTACAAGAATGATATGCAAAATGACTTGAGAATAACCTTGAACCAGTGGCGGAACCAGGACTCGATGGTAGGGAGGTTGAAACTTAAAGGCAAAGGGTAAAAAAAAATCCAACAAAATAATTATCTTCAATAAAAAAATAATGCGATTATCTAACAAAAAATTGAATACAAATATTGAAAAAATGAAGTATAGTTTAACTTTTTGTTATTACTAATAGCAAACATATAAGATTTTCAACAATTCAACTAATAAATATATATCTCATAAGTTTGTATATTTTTTTTAAATATAGTAAAATCGATCCCTTTCACTATAGACAACAAAACTATTGTTTATAAAAACCTTTGTTCCTTTACTTTAACATATATGATACATTGTAACATACATATATATGTTATAATATATTTGTTGGGCCTCATGATCAATTTAATTTTTTTTTAAATTATTAAAATTTTGTATATAAGATTTTAAATTTTTTTTATAAATTTTTATTAAAATTTTAAAATCCAGTAATTTTTTAAAATAAAAAAAATGAAATGCGAAAGCAACACATTTAACATGCAAGAAAAATCAAAGTTTATAATTAGACCCACTTACCACTCAAACACAACTATATCGCACACATTCATGTATCGAAAATTTTACATTAATTTAAGTATAAAAAATCACAACCATTAAATCTTATATTTCACGAAGGTAGTCTCGCCGACATTGAAGGGGGCTTTAGCCACTCGCTACCCCCCTCTCTCTCTCTCTCTCTCTCTCTTAGTTTCACCCCTGCCTTGAACTCTCTCCCACCCAAAGCTGCCCACCTATCTTGAGCATAGTTAAAAAAAGGAATATAAATTCCTAAACCCAAAAATATAAATTAATAATTTATCAATTACATGGAAAAAATACTATATGAAATTCATAATATTTAAGGCTTTGTTTGGACTACTTCTATTTTTAAATTTAACAATTTTGTCACGCTGTGAACCTAGCCGGGCACATTGCAATCGTAGTTACTAAAGTATGAGACAATATCAACAATAAAGTTATAATAGGGTTCCCTTACAGTAGGGACCCTAAATACAGGAAAACATCAACAACAGTACAAGCATGGGTTTCCAAATACAACTAGAAAGTATAAATACAAGAACAATACATAAAAAGGGCAAGTCTAGTGGATCTATAGAGTTTACATACACTCTGCAAACTAACCTAGACAAGAAGAATAGATATGTCACTCAATTGCCTGCCCAGCACAACGAAATCCAACATCGCAGTCTGAGAAAGAAGAAGAAAGGAGAGTTGTGAGTAAGAGATATTACCCAGTGAGTGGTGACAACATAGATATAATATAGTAATAAAGCATTTCAAATTGTAATTACCACAATATATAATAATAACATATGAAAGTAGTTCAAAGTATTCAACAGATTAACAGATAACACAATGATTTATCAATAGTACAAGCAAGTAACATTTTCCAATACATTGAACACAGCTTAAAATACAGGCTGGTCTCAAATAATTCCCAAGCTAATCGTGGCCGCGACTACCTACAAGACTACCAAGGTGTTTCAAAACCTTTTAAAATTTAAACTATAAAATGTTGCCTTCCTTGGTGTTGGTCACTGAGATCCCCGTGTAGTGACCCAGATTTCTCACATAAAAGAACCCTTGTCAATGGCTCTGCGCACCTCTTGACTAGGATAAACTCAGGGTTAACCACGCTATCTCCCATCAGGTCGGACCTTGGGACCCCCACTGCTGTGTTAAACTAAAGTCCGTAGTTACCATCAAAATCAAATGCAACAATAAAATTATTTCCAATTTCCAACTCAAGGAATCCATCATACAATATTTAAATACGGAAATGTACATCAAACCATATTCCATTTGCATATAAATACATACACATGTAAACATGTTCCTTTCAAAATAAATACATATAAGTATTCTAGGTTTAACCATTCCAAAAAAATCATGCTCATATATATATATATATATATATATCTCAAATGAAATTTGATTTATTATCAAATTTATATTATAAAACACATAAAGAAATACTGTAATACTCTTATTAAATCTATGCAATTACGAATTCAATCACTCACCGAACTAGTCGTCTCGCCTCGAGGAGCACTCACTGGTCAATGATTTTCTTCCCCTTGGAGGATACTTCGCCACCTAGATACAACCAGGGAATCCAAGAACCAATGAACACAAGAATGAAAACTAAAATGCATGCAAATGCAAATGTTCATGTCGAACATGTAACTCTAGGCTTTTAGGGCAAAGCCACATCATTTTGAACCCAAATGATCTTAAACTGGAGTAAAACTAGTTCCAATGAATTCCAAGTAAGAAGGGCTTCGATTTGGACCAAAGAAACACACAAAAAGGTCAAAAATTTTCGATACTACAGTAACTCATGATTGCTACAGAAAATCGGCCCTTGCACAAAGATTTTCTCCCAATTTACATCATCTAATCAAGAAATTTTTTCACAAGTATTCACACAAATGAATAACAATGATATTGGCTTCGATTTGAGCCTACAAACAACCCAATCATGATGTATTTCTAAGTTTTCAAAGATTTTCAAAAACAAAAAAATATGAGAGAAATACGGAAGAGAAAAACCTTGGATCGAAGCCTGACTGTATTCACAAGTAAAAGAGGAAAAGAATGGATGCTTGGTTCACCGGAAAAGTCGCCAGAAAAATTCTCTATGGTTTGGGTGCTCGGCCGAAAGGAAGAAAGAGAGAAAGAGAGAAGGAAAAAGCCATGTTTGCTTTAACTTTATACTTTTTTTTTTTAATATACAGGAGAAATGGCCAATTTGCTCTCCTATTAGATAATAAAATGAAAATGGTCCAAAAGACTGAATTGCCCTTGGTTTTTGGCTAATTCTCACACAAAGCTACATGCAATCATGCAAGGATGCCATTTGTCACGCCCCGACCCTAGCTGGGGGCACGTGGCAATCACCACGACAACAAGGAGTGGACCCTACAGCAGCCCACCTCCTAGTCGCCGTAAGGCTTAAAGCAAACATGCTAATACAACTTACTAAAGAAGAAACCAATAACAACAACAGAACCAGCCAGGGTTCCAACTACAATCAGAAAGTACAAATACAAAATACAGGAGCAAAAGTTAAGCCTAGTGGATCTATAAGTTTACATGCATACTGCCAACTAATTTAGACAAAGAGAAAGGTAGGTCATTCTACTGCTTACCCAGCATAATCCAGTCCAACGTCGCAGTCTGAGAAAGAAAAAAAAAGAGTGGTGAGTAACAGATGTTACCCAGTGAGTGGTGATAGCATATATATAACATAGTAATAAGGGATTTCAAATAGTAATTATCACAATAATAATAACATATAAAAGAAGTTTCAAGTATTCAACAGATTAACAGAGATCAAAATGATTTATAAATAGTACAGGTAAGTCACATTTTCCAACATATTGAACACCGCTCAAAATACAAGCTGGCCTCAAATATTTCCCAAGCAAATCGTGGTCGCGACTAGCTACGGGACCACCAAGGTGTTTTAAGACTTTTACAATTCAAAATGCTGCATTCCTTGGTGTTGGCCACTAAGATCCCCGTGTGATGACCCAGGGTTTCTCACATAAAAGATCCCCTGTCAATGGCTCTGTGCACCTCTTGACCAAGGTAAACTCAGGGTTAACCACGCCGCCTCCCATTAGGTCGGACGGTGGAACCCCACACTACAGTGTCGAACTAAAGTCCGCAGTCACCATCAAAATCCAAATGCAACAATGCAATTCTTTCCAATTCCAACTCAAGGAATCCACCACACAATAGTTAAATATGGAAATGTACATTAAACCATATTCCATTTGCATGTAAATACATATACATGTAAATATGTTTCTTTCAAGATAAATACGCATACGTATACTGGAATCATTTTGGCCAAATAACTCCATGCTCAAAAATATATATATATATATATATATATATATCAAATTTACATTATGAAACACATAAATAAATACTATAATACTCTTATTAAATATATGCAATTACTAATTAAACCACTCACAAAACTATACGTCCCGCCTTGAGATGCGCTCACGGATCGACGATTTCCTTCCCCTAGGAGGATCCTTCGCCACCTATAATCAAGTAGGGAATCCCATAACCAATGAACACAAGAATGAAAACAAAATGCATGTGAATGCATTGTTACATGTCGAACATGTAACTTTGGCGTTTTAGGGAAAAACGACATCATTTTGAACCCAAAACGACCTCAAATCAAAGTAAAACTAGTTCCAATGGATTCCAAGTAAGAAATGCTTCGATTTGGACCAAAGAAATACAAGAAAAGGCCAAAGTTTTTTTGGTGCTACAGTAGCTTCGGGATTGCTTGAATACTGCTACGGTAAAACCGACCCTTAAACAATGGTTTCTTGTCGATTTACAACACTAAATCACGAAATTTCTTTACAAACATACACACAAATGAATAACCACGACACTGCCTTCGATTTGAGCCTAAAATCAACTCAAACCAAGGTTTATTTCTAGGATTTCAAAGATTTTCAAAAACGATTAAATACGAAGAAAATACAAAGAAAAAACCTTGGATCGAAGCCTTACCAAGAGAATGAGAGGAAGAGAGTAGAAGTGTTGATTTATCGAAAAGCTCGCCGAAGGAAGTATTTTTCAAAGAAGGGTGATCGGCTGAATGAAGAAGAAATGAAAAACAAAGAAAAAAAGAAAGAGATGAGAGAAAAGATAAAGGTGCACTCTTATCCTCTCATTTTTCATTTTTCTTAAGATAAAAAGGGAAATGACCAAAAATGCCCTTAATAATAGAAAGTAGAAGAAAAATGGTCCAAATGATTATTTTTGCCCCGGTTTTTCACAAAAGCCTCATTAGCGTAATCATGCAAGGATGCCACTAGTGCGAAATGACCATTTTACCCCTAATGCATTCAAAAGAATCTAAAAAAAGGCCCAAGGTCGAAAATCAGGACATGATACCATACCATTAGTGATAAATGACTATTTTACCCCTTAATGCATTCACAAGAATCTAAAGAGGCCTGAGGTCTAAACCAAGACAAAAAGTACAATAATTTTCTAAAATGTGCATTTAAAGTCATTTATTTCTTCTTTGTTTATTAGCTAAATTTAATCTTATCAACATATTTTTTTTTTTTTGTGAAGGACATACTATATTTAGTATCAATTTCTTATATTGCCCAAAGTTTTTGTTTAAGATTTTTGTTGTTAGAAAAATCTCTTTGAAAGAAATAATTGGTAAAACACAACTATTATTGAATCTTGATCATTATCAACTTGCGTATTCATTATCTCTGGAATAATCTCTTCATTTGTAAGTTATTCCTTTTCGTCTCTATGTTTTCATTTGTCTTATTTTTGTATAAAATATAAAATTTTTATCTAAATTAATAAATATTCTTTTATGAAAAAAGTAATAAATTATTTATTTACCAATAAATAAATAATACTCTATAAAATAATTATTCCCAAGAGCATTATAGCTCTTTTAGTATATATATATATATATATGTGTGTGTGTGTGTGTGTGCCTGTGAGGCTGTATCATCCACAGAGGTACTCAGATTTAAAATCTAGGCAAGTTAAGTCTTAGTTGTTGGATCGTCAACCAACGATCTGAATTACTATGTATTATTGTGCTTATAAATAATAGCACAGTGAAATATAAGATGCATAATATTTTAATTTGAACTGTCTAATTAATTTCAGCACAGTACTTAAACAAATCATAACAATCCAAATGTATAATCTATTATCATCTACAACTAAACTAAAAAAAACTAAAAACACCCCAAATCAATCCTTTCTGTCTTTTTCTCTTCCATGCTTACTGTGCTCAACTGCAGAAGTTAATAGTTGATCTTTTCTCTCTCTATATATATTTTAATAAACCTAAAGGTCTAAAACGGGGTTTTATTATGCTCTAAAAATTTCAAATTAGATTTTTTTTTTCTAGATAAAGAAAATTAGTTTTTTTTTTAAAGTGGTTTGGATGTTAAAAACGTTTTAAACTACAGCAGCAAATAACCAATCACATCATTTAAAGGGGTAGAAATGAAAATGGCAACTTTCTCAAGGGTTTTTAGTGAATATGACCACAGTGGATCAAGATCAATGAATCAGACGGTCAGGATCTAAAAAATCTCAATCAAATCTCAACCGTCCATCTGAAGCTCATCATCAATATATATAAGCCCTAGTTCTTCGCCGTGCTTCTAAACCCTAGTTTATCTTTTCTCCGAGGGAGGCTGCTGATCGAGAGCGAGGGCTAGAGGATGAGGGCGAAGGTGAGATTCATTGTGTTTTCTCGTTGAAAGTGATGATTTTGGATCAGATATGAGCCTTTTTTGGAGCTTTTTCTTTGTTTAATCTCGTTGTTGTTTGTGATTTATGACTTGAAGAACATAATATGCCATGAATTGATGCTGTATTGCTCCTTGTTTTGCTTATATTTTTGAATTTGTTCTCGTTGTTTTGCATAATCTTTCGGTCTGATTGTTGGTTGAAAATAATAGGGATTTTCCATAGTTGTAAATCTTGAGGGTTTTTATTTTTATCTTAAAAAGTGACATCTTGGGAATCTATTGTTATGCTGTGCATTCTCATTAAAAGTTTATTTCCTTGATATGTGAGATTTAGTCTCTTGGCCTGTTTTCAGATTGATTTGTTTTCTTTTTCTCTCTCCATATTTGGTGGTTTATTTGTAAAAGATTTGTATTTTTAAAATTTTTATGAATAACTTCAATGCATGGAAATTGTAGTGTTAAAACTTTAATTTCTCCAAATGGACCTCTAAAACAATCTTGTTTATGCTAATTTTAAAGCCATCACATCCACTTATGTTAGTTGTTGTGAATGTAGCTTGGAAATGCTGTACAAGAGAATCAAAGAGGGTTTATCTTCTTGCAACTTGTGTCAGAATTATAAGTTCTCAGTATAAGCATAAGTTTGTAGGGTATTGTATTTTGGTCATTTGTTTGGAAAGGTTATACATATATATTTTAAGGAAAGGATGAATGAGTCTGATGAAAAATTTATCAGAGCGCAGGAAAGCTTGAAATTGGTAGGAGGTGTGACTTAAAACTATTTAATGAAAGTTTTTTTGTTGTCTTGTGTTTTTATTGTTTGTCTCATATAATTTTTCTTATTAGCAATCAAGCATAGAGTGTATAGACTGGTTCATTTGGTCTTGTTTGTCTTTTGCCAATTGAAACATTGATCTAATTACATGTTGAAATAGAATATAACATTTATCGTGTACGATAGCCTATCCTCAAAGCAAGTGATACAATTTCATTAGAAAATGGTGGTTTGATAATTAGAACAGAGTACTGTGGCCTTAACTAATGACTTAATGACTCTTAAGATTGAGTTTCACAATTTTATGTTTAGCATTGTTCAAAATTTATTTTGTCTTGGTTCAGTGGAAGAATAGCGATGCAGGAGGCTCAAGAGGAAGCCAGCCGAAAAGAGTGGCGAGAGATCCAAGTAACCAGTTGAGCGCAGGTTGGACTTTCACTTTGTCATATCGGTCATTCGTTTGCTTGAAGACTATTGAGCAAGCCTTGGCAGTGTATGCTTGGAGTAGTGCATTCTCACACTGGATTGATTAGTTCTTGTCTTTTAAGCTAGAGAACTCATTGTTGGTTAAGTTTTTGTTCTGCTCAACTTCTTCCCTAATTCTGTTCGAGCTGCGTTATGTTCAGACCTATCGTGCTACATTTATGAACATTAACTTTGCAATGATCCTGGTTTTAAGCCGCTAGATCTCTTCTGATTTACTGTTATTTTTGTTTATCAATGATCTTGGCATTCTTCAGCATATGTGCCAATGTGCTTCTTGATGATGGGAGCATGGGGCATTACTATGGTGTTTGTTATTTAAGCAGGCAGATACTACTTAATTGATTACTATGGTTGGACGTGTGTCCAAACTTATCAATTACTTGGAAAATAATTTATAAATTATTAAAAATTGGTGATGTATGATGTTTGTTTGTTTTTGTTGTTTCTTTCTTATTATACTAGTGAGTTTAGAATTAAAATTAAGAATTGACATGGTTTATTACTATTCATTTGTTTTTCAAAATTAAAAATTTATTTTGAAAGGTTTTACTCTTTTCCCTTTTAAAAGTTATTCTCTTACACAAATGATCTTTTGACAGGTAAATTTGTTTTTAAACATATTTGTTTTTAAATTAACGATATCTAATAAAAAGATTTTATAATTATAGTTATTTGATAAAAAGACTCGGAAGTAAAAATATTTATTCTAAAAAGAGATACCCAAAGAATTAAAGAAAATGCTAATTTAATAAATGTGCAGTGGTTTTCAGGAGAAAATATGAACTTGCGGCCAGTGGAACGAACATCATCTCCTGATCTTTTATAATTATATGATGCTGTTATTGTTATGACTTTTTATTTTATGATAGTGATTATGATGCAATAGCAGCAATGCTTGATGGTGATAAAATGAGATTAATATTAAATATTAATTATTTAATATTGATATTTATTTATTTTTATGATAAATGATGTGCTCAGCAATAATAACAGATACTAAACAAGAAATTAAAAAGAAATAGGAACAATAGGGATCAAAGCACTAAATTCAATACAGGGATTAATTACTATGTTATCACGGGGATTAGTAAATAATTTGCAGCACATCCTTCCGATATACTCCTCATTGGGATCATCTTAAGCTATCCTAGTCCATCCAAACGGCCCAAAACCCTAATCGCCTGCTCTTCCGAAAATTTTCACCAAACCCCAGAACTCACCGCTGCGATTCCTCTCGCTCTACGGTGATTCTCCACGGTAGCCACGATCACCGGCGGCCAGAGCTTTCATGCATCCTCGCCGCCGGCCTTCTCAGAAACGACATGAGCGTGCCTCGTTTGCACCTCGGCGCCACCGTCTCCTGCAAGGTCTCCGTCTTAGTACCTCCACAGGCCCCAGGTTTAACATGCCAATTTTTGGGATGTTCTTTTCGTGCTTTATGGTTA
>NC_052478.1:20414791-20547670 GCF_009730915.1 Dioscorea cayenensis subsp. rotundata
AATACATTATTTTTAAATTAAATCTATTTATTTTTTTTCAAATAAATTAAGCCGGTGATGATAATGAGTTTATTCTTTATACTAAAAGATGGAGGGTTTAATGAGTGATGAATGCCTGTGAATTGTCAATTTTATCATATAATAATGAATTAAAACTACAGGTAATTACTTATAAGTCCTTTCTACAGTTTGCACACACCCTAAAAAACTCTTGAAGTTTGCTTATTCTTCAGAGATCGCTCATTTTTAATAAAAATCCCTCATCAAATCCAGATAGTAGTAATGGAGGTGACTGTGCAGTTAAGTGGCCGAGGAAAATGACCTCTTTGCCCCTTGTTCACTTCTATTCTTCTTCTCCTTTTTTCACCAATGACTTTCTTCGTGAGACATTGCCAACCAAAATTCTCTTCGCACTCCCGGTTTTCGACTGAAGTTCCCACAAACTCGTGAGCCTTCCTGCAAGTCAAAAGCCCTTGTTTAACTTCCATTCTTCATCTCCTTCTTTTCTCATCCACGACTTTCTTCAAGAGATGTTGCCAAATGGAGTTCTCCTCGCACTCTCGGCTTTCGACCGAAGTTCTTATAAACTCATGAGCCTTCCTGCAAGCCATAAACCAGGCGAAAAGGTAAGGAGAAGTCACCCGAGTTTCTTTAGATTGTTATTGTGTATTTTTCATGTGTATTTTTTTGGGTTTCATGTGTGGAATTTGACTTTCGGCGGTGTTTAGAACAATAATGGATTTTCAGGCTTTCCTGTATATTATTTGAGGTTTTAGGGGTTTTTTTGTGTAATATACGTTTCTTCCAATGTAAAATATCCTCTTTCTGTGTAGAATCTGACGTTTCGGCGGTGTTTAGAACGATAATGGGTTTCAGGCTTTCCTCTTTCTCCAATGATTCAAGATTGGAGACAACATGCTTGCGTTCAAGCCTGAGGACATCACAATCATTATGGGCGTCCCCTCCGTTTTTCATGACCACCATTGCCATGTTCTTTATAACCACCATTGTCGTGTTCTTCATGACCTCCATCTTCTTCCCGAACATCTTTTTCTCGAGCACCTCCCAGAACAACAGAAAGAAGAAGGCAAAGAAGAAGAACAACAACAGGAGAAGAAGAGGGCTGGAAAAGAGGGGCATTTTATGTCATTACAAAAGAAAATTGAGTAACTGATGTCACGACAAAGATTGAAAAAGGACATCGTGTAAAAAAGATGGACTATATGAGAAGTGAAAGTGTCAGAAGACTGTAGAGAAAAAATGAAACTTTATAAAGAATAATTAGTAATTTTCCCTCAAAACTATTTATTTATTTTTCAAGTCTTTTCTAGTAGTATGGACTCTCACAAATCATAATGTATTCTTTGAAAGGGTCAAAAGAGTAATTTCATCTTAAAAATATGAAATTCAAAATAAATATCATATTTATTGAGGATGTAAAAAGTAAACAAGATATTTCTTTCTTGCATCATTAGGGATTTTAACTTTGTGTTTTAAGAAATATGAGCAAAAGCTTTAAAATGGTGGACGACCCTATTAATTAATTTCTTTATTATTATTATTATTATTATCACTCAACTAAAATGTGCGTATATTTATTGACAGGACATGAGATGGTCCATAACCTAGAAAGATAAAATGCACATTTTTTTTTGTGAATCAATGAAAAATTTCCTCATTCATATAAATAAAAAAATATATTATCAAAACTCATTATAACGTTAATTTTCTCTCTCTATATATATTAATATCTTCCGCACACCATATCCAACTCCCAGTTACCTCAATTTTTTTTTATGCAGTTAATCAAAACATATTAAAATTTTTTGTATTATATTGTATAATTTTTATTTAAAAAATTAGGAATGAAAATAAAAACGGGTAGTTACATTTCAATTTTAGTTCCTATGTAGTACTGGGTCTTTTAAGTAAGGCTTTTATTTCAGAAGGGTACTGAGATCGAAATCGACGTAAGACAAGGGCAAGATGTTATTAAGTTTGTGAGTGCGCTCCACATCTATACTGATTATTGACTTAATATTTAAATTAAGGTACCTGCCCCGCTTAGTGCAAATCCCTATATATAAGTTACAAAACTTAAAGTAGAAATTTAAAGTTATCAGTTAAAAAAAAAGTTTTGATTTGGTTCAAATGGTAACGCTTTAGGTTCGGTTTGGTAAATAAATCAAAATCAGGTCTATTTCAGCTAATGTTTTTTACATTTCCAAAACATTTGAACTCTAAACCATTTCTTGAAATAAATCAAACTTTTATCACTTTTAGATCAACCTCTTGTCTGTCAATTTCATTTTTACTGGATTTGCACTTAAAACTGTGTAGCAAAAATTTGAAATTACCAAGTGCATGTGGAAGGAAACAAAGAGCATGTGATTCTAGGAACCACTTTGATGTCTTTTTATTGTGGGCAACAACTGCAAGTAGACAGCTGCCAGCCCCATCACCAGCTGTTTGTCTTTCAGAATTCCTTTTTAATGTGCTAAGCTCCTTGAAAACATTCCATACAATCCTAAATACTCACTCCACAAATCCCTACTTCTCAATTATATGCTCATCTTCTTCCACTGCTTTTCTTGTCTTGCTCTTGTTGACCAGGTTTGCTTCTTTTCTCTTTTGTGTTTTTTCTTCTTCTTTTTTTTTTTGTTCCTTCTTGCTTTATTGTATAATGTTCTGGTGGTGTGATTTCTTTTAGTGATTTGCTTGCCTTGGGCTAGGTTTGATTATATATTATTGTGTTATTTTTAATGGTTTATCTTGTCACTAGCTTTTTGATTGTGGAATGTAGGTGGTGATTTAGGGTTTAAGTGAGCATAATTCATGAGGATTTTGTTTTTTCATTTTCTTTTCTTAGATTTGATTTGAGGATGAAAGGCAGTTAATTCCCCTCTTTATTGGTTTAATTGGGACATTCCTTCTTGATTTGGAATTTGGTTTTCTTTTCCTTTTGATGTTGGTTTTGTTCTATAGATTTGTAGCATGAAAGGTTGATTGCAGGGAATACTCATTTTCTGGTTACTACTCTTTTATTTGATCTTATTAGATATTTTTCCTCATAAAACTAGCTGATTTTCTTTTATTATTTCTTTTTTAATTCCATCTTTTATTTTTTGGTTGTATTTACACTAATATATTGAAATCTTGATGTTAAATCACAGATTTCTGGTTCCACATTGCACTGTAAAATTTTCTTGAGCTTCCCGGAGGCTAACATTGCATGAAAGAGGATCTTCATTTCTAGGGTCCCATATGTTGTCTTTCAACCGGAGCAGAACCCTAACTAGGGCCGGCAAATCTTGGTCATTTTCAGGTTTGATTTATGCTCCATCAATAGTTTACCTAGAACTCAATTTTTCTTAGTTATCATTTCTCTCTTTTCTTGACAAATGATGTTTGGTTCTCGATTATTGAAATTGTTACATACTGTACAATTGTCGATATCTAGCATTATAGTTCAATTTTATAAAACACTAAAGTTAAGTAAAGAAGTTCATACAAATGAGTAGTAAATAAAGTGATGTGTGGTGTACAACAAATACGGTCAATAAGTGAGTTCAAAGTGTTCGTCATATCATTTATTGCTTTTAATGAAGATTGTCTAGTTAATATCTTCTTATTTCTTTGTATTTTCTTGTAGCTGATCATTCGCTTTCATCAGAAATGGAATATTCAGACCCCAAGCGCAAGACTCATTTTCTTAGCAAAGTTCTTATTGGCGCTACTCTCACAGTCATGTGTATAATGATGCTGAATCACTGTCCTGTCGCAAGTGTCAAGAGCAAGGTAAACGTCTGCATTCAATTACTATAGAAAATTTCTCAATTTTCATCACCTTTTATCCTGAGCTATGAATAACAAAGATGCAAAATAAGAAGAAAAAACCATACATCTACAAGCATGTTTGAATTTCTGAAAGACATCACGGGCTGAATTTATACTGATTTGAGTCAGTCCTTTTCCAATCATGATATGTTGATTGTGTGAAAGAGCTAACTCCATTAAGCTTCTTTCAACAAGTGCCGGTTTTCCTTAATTGGCGATGTCAAATTAGTAATTCCAATATTGCTCTGGCTCAAGTCTTAATGAGCAGCCTGTTTTTGTTATTTTGGCCTTGTTTGTTGATCTCCATCAAAGGTGTTCTTGTAATATGGGAAGTTGATAAAAAGTTCTAATCATATAGCCAGTATATGTTTGATATGTAATTTTGTAGTAATATTATTAACCATACATTCTGTGGTAAACTTTTAATGCTGTGCCAGAATTTTCTGCAATTTTAGTCATTGTAGTTGTTGCGCGTTGCGTAAGACTTTCCTGGAATTTGGTCTGAGACTTTTTTTTTTTATCCTGATTGTCTCTTCATGAGATTTGGTTAGAACATGTCGGGATAAAAATGCTTGAAAGACTATGCATAATAAGTTTAGATGTTATTGATTGTCATTTCATTGTTGGTTCTTTGCATTCAAATAGAATTTCAGAAGAGAATGGAAGTTGTTTGTTTATTTTGGTAAGCACAAGAGGCCAATGCAACTTGGAATTATGACATGAGTCCTTTCTTTCAAGTATTTGTATATCATTTTTGTTCTTATTCAATGAAAATAGTTTATATTTTGCTTTGGTTCAGTGTTTTATCTAACAAATATATCAATTCTTCAGTTTGCCAGCCATGAACCCGGAGTTAAACACATCTTAGTAACTGGAGGAGCTGGCTATATCGGCTCACATGCTGCACTTCGGCTCTTGGAGGACTCATATAGAGTGACAATAGTGGTAATGCTCAGTTATTTCTTTTAAATTTCAATGTTCTTTGAATCTACTTCTAGTTATTTGCACTAACTGATCTTTCAGCTTCAACTTTGACAGGATAATTTATCTCGAGGAAATGTCGGAGCAATAAAAGTTCTTCAAGGACTTTTTCCTGAACCTGGAAGGCTTCAATTCATTCTTGCCGATCTTGGAGATGCAAAAGTTGTATCCTAACCTCACCATATTGTGTAAATCTGATAATTTTTGGATATAAGTCACTGTTTCTTGAAAACTAAATCAAATTTTAGTTCCTTAACTAAAGTTAAGGTCAATCAAATTTTTGCTGGAAATGCTTTTGATGCTGTTATGCATTTCGCTGCCGTTGCGTATGTGGGAGAGAGTACGCTCGAACCTCTCAGGTTTGCACTTCTTACAATTCTAGTTATCTGAAATTACTAATCTATTACCACCTTCGCAAATGAATTGAATTACCGTGATGTTTGCTTTACTCATAATATCTATTCTTTCCAATGCATTGTTTCTATTTGAATCACACATAAATATTAGCTCGTATTTCATCAGGTACTATCACAATATTACATTAAATACTTTGGTTATTCTGGAAGCCATGGCGGCGCATGGTGTTAAAACTCTGATTTATTCGAGCACATGTGCTACCTATGGACAGCCGGAGAAGATGCCCATCACTGAAGAAACTCCTCAGGTTGGACCTGTTGCATTTTCTGTAAATTGGTTAGTTTTTAAACAATGTGCCAAATTCAACTTGATATATAAACAAATATTTCAATTCGAATGCAGGTTCCAATAAACCCCTACGGGAAGGCGAAGAAAATGGCAGAAGACATGATTCTTGATTTCTCGAAGAGATCTAACATGGCTGTTATGATTTTAAGGTTTGTTACTATAACTTGGTGTACATCGAGCCTAGTGAATTTGGCCATAATTTCTAAATTGTTTCAGGTATTTCAATGTCATTGGATCGGATCCGGAGGGAAGATTAGGTGAAGCTCCAAAACCTGAACTGCGGGAACATGGCCGTATATCTGGTGCATGTTTCGATGCAGCGTTAGGAATAATTACCGAGCTTAAGGTTTGATTTCGTTACACTAGTTTCTCATATGCCTTGAAATGATCATGTAATTGTTAACATCTTATGGCCACTGTAAAGGTTAAAGGATCAGACTATGAAACAATCGATGGGACTTGTATAAGAGACTATATCGATGTTACCGATCTTGTTGATGCTCATGTGAAAGCTCTTGAAAAGGCAGAAGTTAACAAAGTTGGTATATACAATGTTGGTACTGGAAAAGGTAATGCGGGGATTTAGTCTCTGAATTGCTTAATGTTCTTGAAGAGTTATTGAATTTGTTTTTCTGCCAATGAGCCAGGGAGATCAGTGAAGGAGTTTGTGGATGCTTGCAAGAAGGCAACCCAGGTTGACATCAAAGTCGAATACCTGAATCGGCGACCGGGTGACTATGCAGAAGTTTACAGTGACCCGTCTAAAATTGTTCGTGAATTGAACTGGACAGCGAAGCACACTGACCTTGAACAGAGCCTTCGGATTGCATGGAGATGGCAGCAATTGCACACAGATGGCTATGCGCCTCCAATGGCTATGGCTTTTTGATATGAAAGCGGGAACGATGTCTTTTCCGAGCTTATTACAGATTAGAAGGGTTGTATTTATGTAGTTGGATTTGACAGCATGTCTCTTTCGAGGCACTAACTCTTTATTTCTTTATCCTTATGTAGGTGAACCATTTCGATGTATTCCCTCGTGGATTTATGATTTATAAAGCAACTTATTTGACAAGATTATTTTTCTGCATGTTCGATAGCACCTTATTCATTCCAATGTGTTTCAAGTTCCAACAGAAGACCAACTGCAATTCCAATCCAAACTAGTATGCTTGAAATGGTATTTCATTAGATTTTGTCAAATACATCAGTTTGGTAACTATATAATACAGATGCTTCAGATAGAAATCACACATTTCGACAGACATGGAAGATTATTCAGACCGAAGTACTCTGCAAATAAATCTGTTCTCAATCTGTGTAGTATTAATTGCCAAATTGTCACCGAGTAGAATTCTTTCGACCTCGATGTCATGAAGTACCATGGCCTTGTGGGTCTTAGCTTCCCAGTATCAACATGCATGATGATGTATGAGATGATACCAATGATCACTTTTACAATGCTTGCAAAATTTCAAGTTCATTCTCATTCGACACTGGAAACTCGATCCAACTTCGACCAGGCATCTTGTGCACTCCATATTCGCTCATAATGTCTCGAACACGAGCCTTTTCATCCCAGATTCCATCTGAAGCATGCACGCTTGAAAGGGTAACATACACTGAAGGTTCATCAGGCTTTATCTTAAGTATTTTCATTGCTGCAAGCTTTGCTAACTCTACATTTCCATGCACCTTGCATGATGCGAGCAATGGTTCCCAAACTAGCTGGTCTGGTTCGCAAGGCATAGCATGAATAAATTCTATAGCATCCTCAACCATTCCTGCACGACCGAATAGATCAACCATGCAAGCATAATGCTCCTTTTTCGGCATCAATCGGTAGGCTGTACTCATTAAATTGAAGTACTCACAGCCCTCAGTGACTAGACCGGCACGACTGCAAGAAACAAGAATCCCGACGAAAGTTAAGTCATCAGGCTGAATGCCTTTCTCCTGCATTTGATCAAATGCTTTAAGAGCCTCTTTCTCAAATCCATGGTGTGAAAAACCATTTATCAGTGCATTCCATGAAACAGTGTCTCTTCTTTGCATCGAATCAAACACTTTTGTCGCGTTCTCGATACTTCCGCACTTGGCATACATTGTTATCAGAGAATTCTCTACAGAAATGTCCTCATCGATACCTAATTTCACAGTTCTTGAATGGATTTGTTGTCCCAAAGGAGGACTTGGTATTGTAGAACAAGCACTGACAGCTCCGGTGACACTAAAGATCGGTGTGCTTAATGCTTCACGTAGCATTTGCCGGAACAAGAGCACAGCTTTTTCTCCATATCCATTTTGACAGAAACTCATCAGCAAAGCAGTCCAAGAGATAGTATCTTTATCAAGCATCAATTCAAACACTCTCTCTGACTCTCTAATTGCACCACATCTTCCATAGAGTGTAAGCACTGCATTGCTAACTGATACATCATACATGAAACCATTTTTCACGGCATAACCATGAACTTCTTTTCCTAATCTTAGTTGTTGGAAATTAGAACAAGCCTTGATAACACTTGCAACAACAAACAGATCGATAACCATCTTCTCTGATACCATCCGGCGAAAAATACCGATTGCTTCCACAGCAAAACCATTATGCATGTAAGCAGCAAGCAGCGAAGTTAAAGAAACAACATCATGCTTCAATCTATCAGATAGCCTGATCACCTCGTTAATGCCTCCACAGCGCCCATACATTGCAATCATCGTGCTACCTAGCCGGTCATCTACTTCAATCCCAAGTTTCACTATGAAACCATGAGTTTGTTTTGCCTGGTTGAGCTTTGTTGGGTCATCAAAAACCTTGACAAGACTAGCAAATGTCATAATCACAGGCTGAACACCACTGCAAACCATGTCCCTGAAAAGTGGAAACACAGCATCTCGGCACTGACACAGCTCACTATTGGCCAAACAAGTTATCATACTAGTCCAAACAACAACATCTTTTCCTCAAACTCGAATCAAACACTTTGAATGCCCAATCAACCATCCCACACTTTCCATACATATCAATCAGCAAACTTTGCACAAACGCATCAGATTCAACTCCAGACTTAATCATACCACAATGCACTTGAACTCCAAGAAGAAAATCTCTCGTTTGAGCACAACCCGAGATAATGCCTCCAAATGTGAATTTATTAGGAATTATGCTACATTGCAAACGCTTAAACAAATTCATTGCATGTTTCAGATTACCAATCCGAGCGTAGCCTGAAATTAGAGCAGAAAAGGAGACAATGTTTGGATGGGGAATTTCATCAAGCAGCTTGTGGGCATCAAAGAGAGATGGGATTGAAGAGTAGGAATGGAGCAAGTTGTTGCAGAGGAAGGTGGAGGAAAGGCATCCGAGCTTGAGGGAGAGGCCATGGATGGATCTGGTGTCTAAATGGAGAAGCTTGAGGTAAGATGAGAGCTTTTCTGGGAGGTTTGCCAATGGTGATCGAGTGGGTGCCATTGATGGCGGGAAGTTCAAACAAAGAGTCAAGGACCATGGTTTTCAGTTAATACCGTTTGGTGTAATTGTGTGTGCATATATATATATATATATATATATATATATATATATATATATATATATTATTATTATTATTATTATTATTATTATTATTAAAAAGCACCAACATTTAGTTATACTAGGTATTTTTTCCGGCTTCGCATCGGAGTTTTTAAATATTATGAGTAGTTTTGAGGCAATATCATATATAAAATAATATAATTAAACAACTATTAATGTAGAAATTATTTTATATCTTGAATTTCAAAGGTTTTACGGAAATTTATTGTATAAATAATTAGGTGGAATTAATATTTTTTAATTATCAATATTATAAGTAATATAAATAAAAACTTAAATATCATTTAAAAAAAAATAAAATTCTTTTTCGAAATGGATTATATATCTATTTTAATAATATGTATACATAATATTTCTTCAAGTAAAAATTCAATTTTTGTTAATAAAACTATTTTATTATTATTTTTTTTTTATGAAAGTGAATACACATAAGTGTCTTGCACACGAATTGAGAATTAATTATATAATCCATGTACCTTCAAAGATAAAAGTTTGAGCTGCGAGTCTGCATCTGATTTGTTATCATTATTGTTTTTAATAAGTCTTGAACTTGAATTTTTTTTATTGTCTTAATTTCATTTTCTGCAATAACGCTAAATATGGCTAGGTTATTACCATGGGGTATAATACGGTTTTATAGGGTGGATTTGATTGAATTAAAAAAATAATTATAATTTATAGTTATTTTTTAGCAAGTGCGAGGTAAAATGAATTTTACATCTAATGATTGATTGCCACGTCACCGTTTCGTTATAGAGGATTTCAACCTGTTGCGACGGAGAAACCAAGGCTTCTCCAGCCTTGGTTCCATCGTTCAAGCTAAGAAAGCTTATTTCCCTTATTGACCCTATGAATCTTCGAATCATCAAAAATGACACGCTATATTGGAACGCTAAAATAAGTCCTAACTAAAGAGTGTTTCTCTAACGTATGAGGGGTAATTCCGTAATTGTACGCCCATTTTGTTCATAGGATGAGCTTTTTTTCAGCTTTTTTTCCCCTCAAATTTCATTGATTTCATTGCGTTTTGATTGAAATCCTTCGATTTCGTCTCGAAATTTCAACGCAAAATGCTCCATAATTCTCTGATAAATTCTTCAAATTCGAGAATTCCGATCGGTTTTCGGAGCTCGAGATGCCAAAATCGAGGGTTTTCGTTGTTTGTTCGGAGTTCGGTGGCGACGGGGCCGCAGAAGGGGGGATTGGGGCCGCACACGGGGCGTGATCCGAATGTGAAGAAGCCCGAGTGGCTGCGGCAGCGGGCGCCGGCCGGAGAGAGGTATGAGAAGCTCAAGGATTCGCTGAAGGAGCTCAAGCTCCACACCGTCTGCGAGGAAGCTCAGTGCCCTAATATCGGAGAGGTTCGGACTGGATCTTCTCTCTTTATATCGGCATTTGGTATTTTAGGTTGGTGTAGTTGCTATTTTGAAGTTTGTTTTGGATTGAGGATATTTGGATGCCGTCTCTTGCTTTGATTGATGAAATATAGAAGTTGTGATTTTTTTCTTTGTTTTATGATTCCAAAGGAACTAGTTTTACAATGTAATCAAGATGATGTTTCTGATTGGAAAATGAATGAATTTTTGTAAGAAATTTGTCTCGAAAATGGGATTATTGCTTCATGATTATAGAATGATGAAGAAAAGTATCCTCTAGGGTTAACAATATGGAAACCATGGTGTTTCTTGAATCTTCATTTTATGGGTTTTTACTTTGATTCAGTGGTTCATCTTCCTAAGTTCCTAGCCACTTAAACTTGATTTTATAACCCAACTTTTTCTAGGTTGAATGTTTTATAGAAGCAGCGGTGTGATGTTTTTCTAGGTTAATATATATTTAAATCATATTAACCTTGAAATTGAATTATTATTCATGTGTTTGGGTGTGATGACCTTGATAAATGTGAGTAACTTGAGATTGATGGATAGTCTTGATTGTTCCTTTTTCTCAGATTCATTTTATGTTAATATAAAACAAAAGAGCATTCACATTGGCAACACTACTACCTGAATGAATTCTATGCTTTGTATCATTTTTAGTAATGGAAGAATATCTTTACTATGCTTGAAGTTTGTGTATGTTGTTGAGCAGGTTATGTTCCTTATACTGATAATTGCTATGCCATTCTGTCTGGATAGTACTGGATAGAATTAAACTGTTGTACTGGATTGAGGCCAGAGGATGTTCATAATCGGATTGATGATAGACTGTTTCATTTGCAGTGTTGGAATGGAGGGGGAGATGGCATTGCAACTGCAACTATCATGCTTTTAGGTGATACTTGCACTCGTGGGTGTAGATTTTGTGCTGTGAAGACTAGCATAAACCCAGCACCACCAGACCCTATGGAGCCAGAGAACACTGCTAAAGCTATTGCAAGTTGGGGGTAATCCTTTTATACTTTCTTAATCCTTAAATTATAATTGTTACTTTTCTTTAAACTTTGACAAAAAAACACTTCTTGTGGAGCTTGTGCTGATGATTTTACTGCCCTTAACCCATGTGTTCGGCAGTGTGGACTATATTGTACTGACAAGTGTAGATCGTGATGATATTCCTGATGGCGGAAGTGGTCACTTTGCTCAGACAGTCAAAGCCGTGAAGGTATATGCTTTACTTTTGTACTATTTATCATAACTAATAACATATTCTCTTCTCTGAAGATACTCTAGTTTTGTGTATATATGCTGTGGGAGATTGCTGATTGTGTTATTCAAACTGTAATGTCTTCTGTTGAAAGCTTGCATTAGTTGAACCTGAAAATCGTACTTGCATGATTTTGCAGAGACTGAAACCTGAAATGCTGATTGAGTGCCTAACTTCTGACTTCCGAGGTGATCTTGTTGCTGTGTCAACTTTGGTAAATTCTGGTCTTGAAGTTTTTGCTCACAACATTGAAACAGTGAGGCGACTCCAACGAATTGTTAGAGATCCTCGAGCAGGGTAAAGAAGCATTTATTTGTTTGGATAATAGTGAAACTTTTTTATTTGGCTTCTTTTATCAAGAATTTGTAGTAATTTGACAAGGTTTTAGTTTATCATTGAATTTTTCTTTCCAATAAGCATACATAAGGGATATTTATCACATTTTTTTGGGAATGATAATGTAGTTTCATTTAGTCTTTTTAAAATCTTTACTACTGTTCCATTTGCATCTCCTACCTCTCTTGCATTTTTTTCCTTGCTCCAACTGTGTCTTTCTCTTTACAAGAGTTGCTATACCAAGGTCCTGTTCAATGCCCTACCATTTATTTAATCTGCAGCTATCCCAAAAATATTCAAGCATGTTCATTTGCATAGGAAAATGTAAATGATTAAAGAACTTAATTGTGACATGAAGCTATGCATTCATAGTTTGATCAAGTTCCAGTTTTGAGATTGGTTGAATTCAGTGAACAGTCTCTCTTCATGCTTCATTCAGTCTATGTCCTTTCTCTGTGGACAGTTATGAACAGAGTTTAACAGTTCTGAAGCATGCAAAGCTCTGCAAGGAAGGGATGATCACAAAATCTTCCATCATGCTGGGTCTTGGGGAATCAGATGAAGAGGTGAAGGAAACCATGGGAGACTTACGAGCCATCGGTGTTGATATTCTGACCTTGGGACAGTATTTGCAGGTTAGGCTATATGCAAGATATGAATGATTTAAGATTTGTTGAGTTGGTACATCTTTTTGTTCCTCACAGTTAACCTTATATATGCTGCCAACTCTTGCAGCCAACTCCATTACACCTGACAGTTAAAGAATATGTGCACCCTGAGAAGTTTGCTTTCTGGAAGGAGTATGGAGAATCTATTGGATTTCGTTATGTTGCCAGTGGGTCAATGGTTAGCTTCCTTTTCTCATCCTTAAGGTTTTCTATGTTGTTAATCAGCATATCTTTTAAGCTCTATTCATTGCATGTACATTATCGAATACAAATCGGTTTCAGAAGCATAAATACCATACTAGCTCTCTGCATATCCATACCATTGAACTTCATATAAAAAGAATATTCTTTTACAAAATTGAACAGATCTTGTGCACTGGCCGGATTCACATGCTACATTGAGTGACTGGATTGTAACTTGTTAGTCTTGGTCGAAGATGATTTTCTCCAAAATCTCATTTTTGGAAATTAGGCAATGCTATGTCTACTCTAATCAAGTCTTTTCTTTCGCTACCTTTTTGCTCAGAATGCAAAACAAAGAATATAAATAATCTTTTTTATGATTCCTCACTCTCTGATTTTGTTTCACTGCACTGCTTTCATTTTGCTACAACAAATTTGCACTTCTTTATGTTGGACATATATGCAGGTCCGATCTTCTTACAGGGCTGGTGAGCTGTTTGTTCAGAATCTGGTAAAACAGAATAAGCGTGATGCATCACATGAATCGTAGTTGGATCAGAATAGTGACATAATTTTGGCGAGTCATTTAGCCGCGGAGTTGTTAACTTCAAATACAAGATTGCAGAGAGGTAAACACACTGTAGTTTCCCTGGGATCTTAACCATGACAGAATTTGCCTCTCGGAATGAATGCACATTCCTGATTGAACAAGATTTTCCGATCGTATGTTAAACTTACGTAATCAAGTTAAAAATCTTGAGTTGTACTCGTCCTTATCATTCGATTCTATATAGCTCATCTTTGTACCAGGATGCAAAATGATATGTTTTCATTCTTTAAACTTATATAAATCATTTATTTTTTTTCACGATTCATCTGCTATGATGACAATTTTTGTTATATATATATATATATATATATATATATGGGAATATGTTTCTTCATCGCCCAAAATTAGACATCAAATTGGGAATATGTGAGTTGATTCATATTCGTAATACAGACTGATGGTGTGATTTAATGTATGTGTGTATATATATACTGTTAGTTCATTGATCTCAAAACAAATGATATATTCAACTCCTTTTCCATGCTATTCCACAGTATTTATGTATGTGTGTATATATAGTTGATGAAAAGTAAGAGAGAGCTTGAGAGGTCCAGAAGAAACGGTGAAAAAGATTGTAAGAAAACACAAACAAGTATACATAAACAAGTGCCCGTGCTAGTTTTGAGTCCCAAATTATGGCGAAAAAAAAAAATTCTCAATTAATGTTTTTATATTTTTATGCTGGTCAATCACCTGTCTGTCCTTCCACACTCTTGTTTTTGTCAAAATAATAAATGAACAAATAAAATAAATTTTATTTTATTATTTAAATAAATAAAACTTAGACTCCCACCCATCTGCCAAAAGGAAGAAATAAATAAATAAATACATAAAATTTAAGGGTCAAATTAGTTTAAGAGCCAAAACTAACAATTTTGCCCACAATTTTCAATATGTTCTTCAACTCTATCCCGCGCCACCTCCTCCATTTCTCTTCACTCTCTTCTCTTGCTCCTGTGTATTCGTGTTGTTGATTTGAGATTTCTCCTCCGAGGTTTTCCAGTTTGCGATTTTGGAGTTCAGCATGCATCTTGAAATCATCTTTTCTCGTTTAAAATGCTTAGAAGAAAAAATTTGGTTCCAATCTGCAAATGCTTCTCTTGGAGTTCCGAATTTGAATGCAACTTGTTTCCAAAAATCTTGAGAAGAATATCAAATCTAACATTGAGCTCTGCTCAATTTAATGGCGTTTCTCGCAATCATGATGATGATGATTTGGTGTCTCGGATTTCTTCAATGCTGAGGGATGTCCATGACCCTTTGGATCTTCAAAAGGGCAGACAAATTCATGCGCAACTAGTCGTCAATGGGCTTGAAGATCACCGTGTCTCCCGCAATGGTGTTCTGGGGATGTATGTTCTTTGTGGAAGCGTTTGTGATGCCAAAGATGTCTTTTTTCGGCTTGAAAAGAAGGCTTCTTTGCATTGGAATTGGATGATCAGAGGGTTCAACATGATGGGGCTGTTTGATTTTGCTCTTTTGTTCTATTTCAAGATGTTTTTTTATGGTGTTTTGCCGGATCAGCACACATATTCTTGTGTCTTGAAGTCTTGTTGTGGTTTATCTACTGTTGGGTTAGGTAGATTGATCCATGGAATGATTTCTTCTGTGGGATTGGAAGAGGATATGTATGTGGGAAGCTCATTGATTAAGCTTTATGCGGAGAATGGTTGCATTGTTGAGGCAAGGGAAGTGTTTGATAAAATGCCTGAAAGAGATTGTGTTTTGTGGAATGTGATGATTGATGGGTATGTGAGGAATGGAGATGCTGAAAAGGCCGTTCAGATGTTTAATAGAATGAGAATATCTGGAATCAATCCGAATTATGTCTCGTTTATTTGTGTTCTGTCAGTCTGTGCTTTAGAGGGAATGTTGGAATGTGGAAATCAGCTGCATGCGCTTGCTGTTAAGCTTGGGTTGGAGTTGGAGGCCTCGGTGGCTAACACACTTGTTTCTTTGTACTCAAGATGTCAGTGCTTGTCTGATGTGCAAATCTTGTTTGGTTTGATGCCACAACCTGATTTGGTTACTTGGAATGGAATGATATCAGGGTATGTTCAGAGTGGGCTCAAAGATGAGGCGTTCATATTGTTCTACCAGATGCAACGGGCTGGTGTTAAACCAAATTCCATAACCCTCTCTAGTTTTCTACCATCATTGTCTGGCATTGCTTGTTTGAAACAAGTTAAAGAAGTCCATTCTTATATTATTAGGAACCAAATAGACATGGATGCATTTTTGAAAAGCGCACTCATTGATCTGTATTTTAAATGTAAGGATGTGGTATCAGCAATGAGAATTTTTCACGCAAGTAAAACAATGGACATTGTCATTTGCAGTGCGATGATATCTGGTTATGTGCTGAATGGCCTGAGTCGTGATGCTTTGGAGATGTTCCGCATGTTGCTGGGTGCTCAGCTGAAGCCTAATGCGATTACACTGGCTAGTGTTCTACCAGCATGTTCATGTTTGAATGCTTTAAGGCTGGGAAAGGAACTGCATGGCTATGTTATTAGAAATGCATGTGAGGGAAGATGCTATGTTTCAAGTGCACTGCTGGACATGTATGCAAAATGTGGCAGAGTAGATCTTTCTTATCTTGTATTTAGAAATATTTCTATTAAGGATTCTGTAGCATGGAACTCAATGATCTCAAGTTTTACGCAGAATGGACAACCAGAAGATGCTATCAGCCATTTCCGTCAAATGGGAGATGAAGGAATCAGATACGACTGTGTCACCGTCTCTTCTGCACTGTCAGCATGTGCATCTTTGCCAGCATTGCACTGTGGGAAAGAGATTCATGGATTCATGATGAGAAGTTATTTGAGGTCGGACTTATTTGCTGAGAGCGCCTTGATAGACATGTATTCCAAATGTGGAAATCTGCTTTGGGCTCGTCGTGTTTTTGATTCAATGAGTATTAAAAATGAGGTCTCCTGGAATAGTATTATTGCTTCTTATGGGACTCATGGTCTTCTTACAGATGCACTCAGTTTATTTCAGCAAATGCAGGAAGCAGGATTTCGACCTGATCATGTAACCTTTCTCACCATAATATCTGCTTGTGGTCACGCAGGACATGTTGAAGAAGGGTTTAGATATTACCGATGCATGAGTGAGCAGTATGGCATCACAGCTCGAATGGAACACTATGCTGCTGTTGTTGATTTATTTGGTCGTGCTGGGCTACTGAATGAGGCATTTAGCTTCATTAAAAGCATGCCACTCAAACCAGATGCCGGAATATGGGGTGCATTGCTTGGAGCATGCCGGGTTTATCGGAATGTTGAGCTTGCTGAACTTGCTTCTCAACAGCTCTTTGAGTTGGATCCACAAAATTCCGGTTACTATGTGTTGATGTCAAACATTAATGCTGTAACTGGTCGATGGGATGGAGTTTCAAAAGTGCGAAACTTGATGAGGGAAAGAAAGGTACAGAAAGCACCAGGATGCAGTTGGATTGAAATCAATAATTCAAGCCATATGTTTATTGCAGCAGATGAAAGTCACCCAGATTCTTTTCAGATATACTTTTTGCTGAAGCTTCTTCTTATGGAACTTAGATTAGCTGGCTATGTTCCCCAGCCTGATCTTATTTACCCACAGCAAGAATGTACTGCTAGAGTTAAAAATAAAATACATTCTCCAAGCTAATGTTGTTCACACAAAAGAGTGTACTGCTGAAGATCATGTTCTCAGTTCTCCTAACAAATGCTGTTTAACCATTGCAACACAATCAGGTTTTCTTCTTTTTGCATCTATCTTCATGCTTTTTTTTCCCAGTTTGTTTATTGTTGGTGAATCCGGTAAATGTCCATAATTTCTGTGGATTGTTGGTTCTTTTTATCTGACTTTGGTGTCATTCTTCTTTTAACTTCTTAAATTCAATGGAATACACTCAATTTATTCTTGAGGTTTTGATATTTGGCATCATTTAAAAAATATAATGAAAATTTACAGTTGAAAGAGAAGTCTTTGGCCTCTGCTGCTGTATGAAGTTTTCTTAAATGCAGTGGAGTTTCACATTGCAAGAAGTATGACCTTCATTTTTTTGGTGTGGACCAAAAATTCTCTCCATACGCAAGGTCAGGAAAATCTCATTCAATTCAAGTGTTGCTTGAACTCTGTTCCATTGATTTACTGGCGTTCACTTTTATTGATAAATGATGTTTGGTTCTCAAATGATTAAAATTGACTGCTCTTTTTTCTAATATAAGACGCAGAGAGCTCTTTATCATTTAGAAAAGACAATGCTGGTCCACAAATATTGCCAATGGAGATTTACATACTGTATTACTGCAATTTCATGGGATAATAAACTAAGATGAAGTTTATATGAAATGGATATATCTACATCAATCTGTGTCTATCCATCTGTTTTCATCTAATTATTTTATTTTATTTTGGCAATATGAGTAGACCTCATTAAATTAAGGATATCATCTCACCCAGTCGAACATTTTGGATGATGATGCTTTAAAGATCGATATGTTAGTCTAGTTAGATTCCTTTTAATGATACTTTCAATTCAATTATTTAACATATACTTTTGCTTACAATTAGTTTTTCTTCTTCTAACATTATTAATCTTTTTATACTTCCTTATATCATTTTGTTCCCCACAATTAACCTTATAAGTGTTAACTCTTTGCGGATATCTGTGTTCTGAGAAATTATGCTGGCTGAAAGTACCACAGAATCTATTGGATTTAATATGTTGTTTGTCGATGAATGTTTAGTTCATGTTTATCAATTCTTTTCGTTTTGAATGTGATCAATCAGCAAATGAGGGATACCCCAATGAAGTCTGGTTTTCAAAGTTCTCAACTAATGAGAAATATTTTGCATCAGCCTCAAATGATAAATTCATGATTATTTGGTAGGTAGTATTTTTTTCTATGTTAATTTTTCACAATGAGAGGGAAAAGCCATGGGACATCGCATATTCAATGTTCTAGATCTCAACTTGATGCCGTAACTTGATATCACACCAATACAAGAAGATACAATCAATCAGCACAATGACTTGGCTGCGTCTGTCTCTGTTTGACATCACTCAAATTTGGTCTTGGACCTTTTCATGCTTCTGTGCACAACAGGCTATGTCATATCATCTCCTTTTTTTTATTTTTTGTTAAGAACATGTAAATTTAATTCATTTTTGATGTCTCAAACTATTAACATTGTTGTGCAATGATTAGGTTTCTACATTTGGAGAAGTTACGAAGAAACATCAACTATACGGTCAAGGAACACCTATCTCCATGGTTGCCTGGAGCCCAGACGACAGCCTTCTCCTCTCTCCTTTTTAATGGAAGAAGCTATCCGATGTTAGGATGTTGCATGTAGACAGTGCATTTGTGTTTATGATGATAAGAAATGCAGATCTATCGTCTTACCAAGGCAAGTGATCTCTTTATTTATCTAAGCAGTACTAACATCACTAAATAAAACAACTTTGAATTTCGAGTAAATGTGGCCAAGCCGCTAAAGTTGTTAAGTAGTGATAAATCATATAAGTAAAATTGTGGCATAAGTTCATGAATTAATAGTTCTCGCATTTGGATTTTGAGCTTGTTATTTGATTCATTTCAAATAAGTTGTATCTTGTTCAAACTAACTAATAGAGCTGGGTCAAAAAACCAAAATTAGTTATAGTAAGATGAAAACCACATTTGTGCTTGTGCAATGAGGCCATTGAGTAATAGTGATGTTCATGTGGGACTTAGAAGGGAAATGAAAAAGTAATGGATGTACACCAGTTTTTGTGATATGTGTGTAGTGAGGAATGGTGAGTGGATTATGAGAACAAATTTGCAGTCTGAAATTTTGCAATTTGAAATTAGATCAAGAAGGAGCTTCATAGCTTTGCTATTGAAGCACTGCACTAGCATAAAATTTAGTTTGTTCTCCATTGCTAAAGATTAAAAAGTTTTCGGCTTGTGAATTTTATTGAGGGAGGGATGAATGTGGTGAATATATAGTCTTATCCACCAAGAGCAAAGTCAGTGTCCTTTAATTTTTCCAGGCATTGATCTTTTAGTTGTGGTTTAATGCTCATCATTTATGTGTTTCAAATGAAAGTTTTCGGTGATTTAATATTGTCTTGCATGATAAAATGATTGTTCCCTGTAATTTGACGAAGTAGTTTCTCTTGTTAGTTTTGCATCACTAGTGAGCCACTTTTAGTGATTTAATACTCTCTTGCATGATAAAAATGATTGTTCACTGTAATTTGACAAAATTGTTTCTCTTGTTAGTTTTGGAGTTACTAGTGATGGCTCAAAAGTATTCACTACTGTAAAAGATGAATAACTTGAGGTGATACGTGTGCATTCTTTTTGACCTTTTTATTGTATGAAGGGTTTTTTAGTTGTCAAATTGATATAAAAATTGATAGGAAACAAGTAATTAAATTACTTATATATATATATTTTTAAATATAGTAATTTATATGAGAAAATTCAAAGCATGAAAAGGAGGGATGTATTAGGGATATGGAAACTTTCAAGATTTTTGTTTTTGTTTTGGAGATAAGGAAATTTTTAGGAGTATTTATTATTTCCAAGTATTTATATAAATAAATATTTTTTAAAATATAAATATTTATCAAGAGTGTTTTGGCCTTTCTTGAATGCCAAGAGTCAGTTCTCCTGCCAATATTTTCTTGCAAGATTTTGTATAATGTGAAAACTGTTGAAAATATTTTATAAATATAAAGAGAATAATAAAAATAATGGAATAGTAACAGTACTGGTGGCTGCTACATTATCACATGGGCGGCTGCTACAGTATTTTCTAGATTGTTGCTACAGTAATGCCACTTGCTACATTACTCTGCTATAGTAGGCATCCATTATAATATTTATTTATAACACTCTCCTTGGATGTTTACGACCAAAAGATATGACCTCGTTAAAACCTTGATAGGAAAAATCCAACGGGATAAAAATCTAGTCAAGGAAAAAGAGTACATTATCCTTGGTATATTTGAGGGTTACTGTTTCATTAAAAACCTTGCCTTGGAAAAACCATCGTGATAAAAACCTTGGCGAAGGAAAAAAGAGTACAGTCTTCCCCTCAAATAAATAACTTTTAACTTATATCAGAAGTACTTACATCTTTAAGTCTTCTCATCCCGATTTTGTGTATAAGTCGTTGGTGAATGCACTTAGGAAGTGATTTTGTGAATAGATCAGCTTGATTCTCATTAGATTGAATATTTTGAACTACTATAACGACTTTTTTCTAGAGATCATGAGTGTAGAAAAATTTTGGTGATATATGCTCCGTTCTGTCACCTTGAATATAACCTCCTTGTATTTGAGAAATACAAGCACTGTTGTTTACGTAAATTACTGTAGCATTTGTTGTAACAGTTGGTAACTTGCATGATGACTGTATATGATTAATCATAGATCGCAACCACTGGCATTCTCGAATTGCTTCATGTAAAGCTAGAATTTCAGCATGATTTGATGAAGTAGCTGTAAGAGTTTGTTTTGTAGAATGCCATGAGATAGCTGTACCATTGTAAAAAAATATGTATCCAGTCTGAGATTGCCCTTTGTGAGGACCAGACAGATACCCAGCATCAGCAAAGCATGTGAGGTTGGATGAAGATTCTTGTGGATAGAATAAGCCCAGATCTGTAGTTCCTCGTAAAGAATGTAGCACATCTTTTACTCATTTCCAGTGTCTTTGTTTTGTTGTAGAGCTGTATCTTGCTAGAAGATTTACTGCATAAGCTATATCTGGTCTTGTATTATTTGCAAGGTACATTAATGCACCAATTGCACTTAGATATGGAGTTTCTAGACCAAGAATGATCTCTTCTTCTTCAGGTGGACGAAATGGATATTTCTGTATATCAAGTGTCCGGACAACCATTGGCGTACTCAGCGGATAAGCATTCTCCATATTGAATCTCTTCAGTACCTTTTTTGTATAGGTTGATTGATGTACAAATATTCCCGAGAGTAAGTGCTCGATTTGTATACCAAGACAAAATTTGGTCTTTCCCAAATCTTTCATTTCAAATTCCTTCCTCAGATATGATGCTGCAATTGTAATTTCAGAAGGACTGCCTACAAGATTTAAATCATCCACATATATTGCTATCACAACAAAACCGTCAGTATAACTTTTAATAAACACACATGGATATATACTATTATTTTGGTACCCTTTTTTTTTATAAGATATTCACTGAGACGGTTATACCACATCCGTCCATATTGTTTTAATCCATAAAGAGATCTCTGCAATTTAATATAGTATAAATGTTGCTGATTTATAATGTCTGTTATTTTATATCCTTCAGGGATATTTATATATATGTCATTTTCAAGTAATCTATACAGATATGCTGTGACAACATCCATCAACTGCATATCTAATTTATTACTTGCTGTCATGGCAATTAAAAATCGAAAAGTAATTCCATCCATTATAGGAGAATATGTTTTTTCATAATCAATACCAGGCATTTGAGAAAAACCTTGAGTAACCAGTCTTGTTTTGTATATCATAATTTTATTATTTTCATTTCTTTTTCTCACGAACACTCATTTATAACCAATTGGTTTTATCCCTTCTGCTGTTGGTACTATTGCCCCAAACACCTCACGTTTTGATAGGGAATTTAGCTCAACCTGAATAGCTTCTTTCCATTTTGGGCAATCATTTTTTTGTCAACATTCTTCAAATAGATCGTGGCTTTGGATCATTATCAGTCACATTGTAAATGAATATATCATTTATTTCAGTTCTATGCTCGATTCTTCTTTGACCATCATCTACATATCAAATTGAATTTTCAATATTTTGAGAAATATCATTCCCCATTAATTCTTCATTAATTTGTTTTGAGGGTTTCATAATTTTCTTTCTCTTTTTATATGGAAGATCACTTTCTTTATTTTTCTGTTTCCTTTTTCTAAGAGCTGAATCTTCGGCGCCAATTGGTCTTCCACGTTTTGTCGAATCTCAATTCTTGAGGAGCATTAGCAGCTGGTATATATAATTTGGTTACCATTTTAATATTAGTGAATGCATCAGGTATTTCATTTGCAATATTTTGTAATTTAATGATCCTTTGAACTTTAAGTTCACATTCATTTCATTTGCAATATTTTGTAATTTAATGATCCTTTGAACTTTAAGTTCACATTCATTGGTACGAGGATCGTATGTATGCAATCGTGATGCATTCCAATCAATTTCTTTTGGTTTGTTTTGAGTAATCATTTCTCCCCCTAATGAAGGGAACATTGATTTATCAAAATGGCAATATGCAAATATTGTAGTAAATACATCTCCTGTTAATGGCTCTAAATATCATATAATTGAGGGAGAATCGTAACCAACATATATACTAAGTCTGCATTGTGGACCCATTTTTGTACGATTTGGTGGTGCTATTGGCACATATACTGCACAACCAAATATTCTCATATGTGAAATATCATGTTCTTTACCCATAATAAGTTGGTGTGGTGAATATGAATTACATGTTGTGGGTCGGATCCGTATTAAAGCTGCAGCATGCAAAATAGCATGACCCCACGCACTTGTATGCAATTTCGTCCTTAATAACATTGGACGGGCAATAATCTGGAGTCTTTTAATTAATGACTCTGCCAACCCATTTTGGGTGTGTACATGAGCTACTGGATGCTCAACATGTATTCCAGCTGCCATACAAGAATAATAAAATGATTTTGATGAAAATTCACCAGCATTATCTAGACGGATTGTCTTTATGGGATAATCTGGAAATTGTGCTTTAAGCTTGATTATTTGTGCCAATAGTCTTGTGAAGGGTACATTCCTTGTAGACAGAAGTGAAACATAGGACCATTTAGTCGATCCATCAATTAAAACCATAAAATACCTAAATGGTCCGTATGATGGATGTATTGGTCCACATATGTCTCCTTGTATTCTTTCTAAAAATTTAGGAGATTCACCAGTCACCTTAGTTGTCGAAGGTCTGGTTATTAGCTTTCCCATTGAGCATGTTGGACATGCATATTCATAATTTGTTAGGATTTTATAATCCTTCAGTGGGTGTCCATGAGAACTAGTAATAATCCGACGCAACATAATAGCACCCGGATGTCCAAGTCTTTCATGCCATATTTTAAATATCTCTTGGTCATTAACCTTCCGGGTTAATACTGCATGTGATTCCATCACTTTGATATGTGTAAAATATAATCCTGAAGATATACATGGAAAGCTTTCAAGTACACGTTTTTGGTATTAAATAATTTATGTAATATGAAGATATTCTTTTCCTTCCTTATCAACCGTCTCTAAATGATATCCATTGATACGTATATCTTTAAAACTGAGAAGGTTCCTCCTAGACTTAGGGGAATAGAGAGCATTTTTCATCTGCAAAGATGTCCCATTTGGCAACATCAATGTTGCTTCTCCAAAACCTTCAATCAGGGCTGATGACCTTGATATTGTGGCTATACATGCTTTTCTCATTGATAAAGATATAAAATATATATTTTTTTTGTCAAAATAGTATGTGTTGTTCCGCAATCAATAATGCATTCATCATTAGTAATATTTCTAACAAAGCAAACAAAAGAAAATATAACTTTAATATAATATTCATAATAAAACATGCTATATATTAAAATATGCTACATAATAAAAGAGCACAAAAAATTTAGTATATTATTAAATCTGTTACATCTAAATATGTATTCATATTTTCTATTATAGTCTCCCTACAGAGTCATAATACTTGGACTATCTTAAATAGCTCAGAATTGTATCCTTGTATACTTTTAAAGTCCTGGAACCTGAGATTTAACCAGCCATTACATACCTTTGGCAGATAGACCATTTTAAGTGATCAAATCTTTCTTTCATGGATAACCACAATTCATGTGGATCCTTAATGGTCAAATATTCATTGTTAAGGCCATCACCTAGGTAGTCAGAACCGGACCGGACCTTTGAACCGGAGGAGGCCAAGGTTCAAGGGTCAAGAGGTCCAACCGCGGTTGAACCGGGTCGAACCGGATTTAATAAATAAAAATATAAAATAAAATACATTAAATATTATATTAATTTTTAAATTAAATACACAACCTATATTAATTTTTAAATACAACCTATCAAACAAAAGTTACAAAACAAGTCTTGATTCCAATCATTCCACATTCAAAACACAACATTTAACAACATTTAATTAAACTAAATCCATATAAAAGTATAAAACACTAAATAAAATTAATCTCATCAAGTTTTTCTCAAACACTAAAATCAAATCCATAAAATTAAATTCATAGCTCATAATTATCAACAAAATATACATTTAGATAATACTATGCAATAAGCATGGTAAGAAAATTCAAAATGCATAGTTTCATACACAAAAAGTTTTCCACATTGAAATGAAATCCACACATGGGCCATGGCCATGGCCCATTGGCTTGTTTTTTTTTCTTTTTTTAATTCACTGTTGAAACCGGATGAACCGGTCCGGTTCATCCGGTTCACGGTTGAACCGGCCGGTTCATCCGGTTTAATAGCGGTTTTTCTTCTGCCCGGTTTTATAGGCTGAACCGGACCGGTCTAATGCCCGGGTCCGGTTCTGACTACCTAGGCCATCACAAAGTGATGCCTTTTAAATATTAAGGCTTTCGCCTTATTGTCATTGGTTTCATTCTCAATCGTTTTACCCAAGTTTCTTGCATTCAAGTAAAGCTTGATATCAATGCTCCATTATATGTAATTTCTCCCAGAAATATGGAGGAACTCAAATTCCCTTCTAGCAATATTTGTCATTTTTTTCTAAATAATAATATAGTAAGTAATTAGAATAAAGTGTACAGAATAAAATATAAACCATATATACTGTTCATATATATAATACTGTATATACATATGGTATTTTTCATATACGATACTGTTCATATGCTGCAATTATTGCAGCATCGGGAATGAAATTTTGTTTGAAAGTAAGGAGTATGGTTATAGAGGGAAGAGGAAATATAGGAAGGAAGGATAAGGGAGAGAAGAGAAAAGGGCCGGCGGAACCCCTTTTTAACCGGTGGAGCTTTTACCTGATTTTGTCAATGATTGCCGGGATTGGAGGTTCACCGTGGCAAACATGGGGAAGATCATACTAGATGATTTGGATTTGATGGAAAAACTTGTTATAGTATTAATATTATTGTTTTTTATGTTTATTTTAGATTTATTTTTATTATTAGCCTTAGTGGCTTTTGTACTGTATGTTTTTAATGTATGCTTCTAAGAAAATCCTATGTTTGGTTGACTGAAATTATGAATTAAATAAAATGTATGGTTTGCTAGCAGTATTATGCTTACCTGCCAGACCTCCCTTCTCTTCTTTAAGTGTTAAAAACAGATTTCACATATAATGAGCCAAGGAAAATTAAAGCCATATGAGCAAGGTCGTGCTGATAACGTGTTGAAAATATTTATAAATATAAAGAGAATAATAAAAATAAAGAGCCAGAATATTTATCAAAAACCCTTTAAAATTCACCTCTTCTTCTTCTTTCCTCTTTTTTATTTCTCTTTCTCTTTTCCTTCTTTTTTATCTACTACAGTGTTTTCTAGATGGTTGTTACAGTCATGGCTCTTGCTACAGTGCTATACTATAGTAGACATCCATTATAATATTTATTTATAACAAAAACTTTGATTAAAGTAAAATGTACTTGTTGATGGCTATTATAATTTATTAATGAAAATAACATATTAAAAAAACCTTCAGGCATGTTAGGTTTACATGTCTGGATAAAATTTTTCATCTAAAGTAATTAAATAGGAAAATTTTCAAACATTTCCTTCTTAAAAAACATATAAATATAAGTTCAGATATTTAAAAAAGGAAAATTCTCTGTCATTACTTTTTCTAATTCCAAAATTGAAACAAAATAATTTCACCTTTTCTTTTTCTCTCATCTTTCTTTTCTTTTATTTTCCCCATAGTTCAGTTGCCGATTTTTTTCTTTTGCCCTTTTTCATGAGTTACCAACAGAGTTACTGTGGTTCTTTGCATTTATTTGGTGAGAATAAAACCAATATTAATGTCGATATGAAGGTAAGAGTTCCCAACCATGCTCTTGGTCTCTCGGGCCATTTGTATGTCATTTTTAATATATTTTCTCAATTCTCTAATATTTTAAATTTATTTCATTGATTGCAAACTAACATGAGAATCACTTCTAACCAAAACTTGATAACATAATATCATTAAGCAAAGCTTTATCTCATTCATTTGTATTGTTTCACATTGAACTCATGAAGTCAAAGTAAGTAATTTATGTTGTGAAATACATGTCTTTAATCTAATTAAAATTAAATGCATTTTTGAATAAAAAATAAATATATGATTTTCATAGGGGTCTATTAGCAATTTACAGGGGTATTAGAGCGATTTTTTCTACTATTTATCTTGACTCGTGTAATTCTAAAATTGTTTCATGAACTTCAAGAATTGTATAAATCGAAAAACTCTAATTTATATAAATATATATTTTTAAAATATAAATATTTATCAATAGTGTTTTGGGTTTTCTTAAATGCCTACATCCAAGAGACAGTTATTGTGCCTATCTTTTCTGGCAAGATTATAATGTGAAAACTTTGACTAAAGTAAAATGCGCTAGTTTAAAAGCTTGAATCATTTGGTTCATGAAATCTTATATTGATTTCAGGAAAATAATTACTAGGAATATGATTGCTAAGTCATATTAATAGAAATACTTACATTTATGTTTGGTTAATAAGACACTAATGTGGGTTAAATGTATTATTATCATGTTTGGTTAGCTAGGAATCTTCCCTTACAAATTATGTTTTTACTAAAATAGTTTTATATAATAAATGTTAAATATATCAAAGTTCTTAATATTTTAATGTAAATGTAGAAATTGTTTAATAATAAATATTTATTATTATTAAAAAATAAAATTTTGATTTTAATATAAGTAATTTTTATTAATATTAATTATTTCAAACTTGCTCATTTTAAATAAATATAAAATTTTTCTCTAACATTATATTTTAAAAATGTCAAACGATTTTATCATCATCCAAAGGTTTTTTTTAAATTATATATCAAAATACTTATTTTTTAAATTAGTTACAAAATACACAAAAAGTATCATGCTGGGTGCTTACATGGTACGTTTTTGCACAATCTTCCAAATTTTCTTTTTAATTTATAATACTTTTTTATATGATATTTTACATTTACAATCTTATAAATTTTTTAATTAATTTTTTTTTCACAACTCCATTTAAATTTTACAATGGTTTTTTATATAATATTTTACGTTTTAATCCTTATAATTTTTTAAAATTAAAGTTTTTGCTCATAACCTTATTTAAATTTTACAACGTTTTTTTATGTAATATTTTATTTTGAAGTCGTTATAATTTTTTTAATTTAAATTAAAAGCAATTGAGGCCGAATTGATCTGACGGTTTGATAGTGCGATTGTGGTGAGTTTCAAACACTTCATTTTCTTTGCCATCATGTTATTGCGGCATATGCTTCTATCCATTTACATTGGCAAGATTATATGGATAATGTTTACATGCTTGAAACTATTATTAATATAAACCGTAAATAGTTTGAAGTAGTGCCAACTGAGGGGTATTGTGATATGAGGAGATGATGGTAGATGATGAAGAACATTGAGTTTTAGGGGAATTCAGTAGCTACTGCAAATAGAGAGTTTGTTGAGCTTTTGAATGGCAGATTGAAGCTAAAATCAGTGGTTGGTGGACAGGTGGCAAGCATCCAATGGTGGAGGTGAAGTTAGTGTAATGTGTTGTGTTGTGGGCCATAGGATATTAAATAAGTCAAGGGCCCCATTTGGAGACAATGTTGTCAAACCCAGATCAGTCCCATCGGTTCAACCAAAACCGAAAACCGACCATGAGGTCGGTCTAGCTACTATCTTTGACTTGGTGGTGAAATAACCCGGCCAAAAACCAGTGACTCTGCCGGTTAACCCGAAAACCGGTTGACCCAGCCGGATCTACCGAGTTAAAAAAAATTAAAATTTTTAAAAAAATTGTCATGGCAAGAAGAAGTGAGAAAGAAGCAAAGAGAGCGTTGGCGAATGGCGATGAGAGAGAGAGAGAGAGAGACTAGGGATGTAAGTAGGGCGGGGAATCTCCGTTCCCCGCGAGGCCCCGCCCCGACGGGGCGGAGATTCCCCGAAACTTCCCCCCGTGGAGCGGGGAGCGGGGAAAAAATTCCTCCCGCCTAGCGGGGTGGGGTGGGGGCGGGGAATGGTCTCCCTGCCCCACGGGGATCCTCGCCCGCTCAGCAGGGGCACGGGGTTCCCTGCCTCATGGGATTCCCCGAAAAATATATTATATATTTTTTTATTATATTTATTAAAGATTATTTCAACATTAATATAATATTATATATATATATATAATCAATAAATATTTATTTGTTAATATTTTTAGTTATTAATAAGTTTTAGTATATATAACTTTCATATTTAATAGAAACTTAATTTAAAATAATTAAGTTTAAATATAATTGTAACAATAAATTTGAAATAACGTTATATATTATTTATTTAGTGGTGGAATTGGATTCTCAATATAAATGATTTGGAGAAAGAGGAAACAAATTGATGGAAGCATGAAATTATTGTGCTAGTTTTGCATTATGAATTTTATTTAATGGATTTTTTAATTTTTAATTTAATTTTTAAAATTTATGTTATTTGTATTACTTAATTTGTACCTTTAATGTTGTTGTTTCATCAAACATTATATTATAACTTGTTAGGAGAAATATTTTTGTGTGAATTTTTTTATTTTTATATATGATGTGTATGTTATAAAAAAACTTTGGTTGAGAATTTTTATTTTATTTCATCATACATTATATTTTTTATTTTCAATTCTATATAGCATGGGGGGATGGGGACTGGGGATCCCATTCCCTCGCCCCCACTTCCATTCCTAAGAGAGAGAGAGGTGTTTATTTTTTCTTTTGGTGAGTGGAGTGCCTAGAGATAATTAGGTTTTAATATTTTATTTTTTTTTAAAATTATATATAACTAAAACTTTTTATTAAATTTAATTGTATTTTAAATATTTTTAAAATCAAAGAAAAATATATAAAATAAAAATTTTAAATATTATATTTAATTAATTGTGCTTTTTAATTATTAAAATATAAATTATATTATTTTTTATCATTATTAATTATTATAATATATTTTTTAATATTTTATTATTGACTCCGGTTCAACCCCGGTTCAACCCGGTTGAACTCATCGACCCTTGACCCGTGGTCTTGGCCGGGTTAATGCCGGGCCAGGTCTGACTACCTTGTTTGGAGATGTAGTTTGGTCCGTTCGTTGGTCTATATAAGCTCTGTAATAGTAAGAATAGTTAGTTTTTGAGAGATTAATGAAAGCTTTGAGTTCTTGAGTTCATTTCCATTGTGAGTTTCTTGTTCATCTTGAGATCATCGCCACAATATACTGGACCTTGTATAGTGGTCAATGTCTACGTTCTGACATTAAATGCGAAGACCTTTGAAAAGGCGTCCTAAATTTACAAAAATTAGTAATGAAATGGATATAATAGAAGTCGACCAACAGAAGTCGGAATTGTCCTAATGCACTTGGTCCTGCCATTTTAATTTAAAAAATTACAAGGACTAAAACATAAAATATTATATAAAAAAACCATTGTAAAATTAAATAAAGTTGTGAAAAAATTAATTTAAAAAATTTATAAAGTTGTAAATGTAAAATATCATATAAAAAACTATTATAAAATTAAAAAGAAAAATTTGGAAGAACCCATATGCAAAAATGTACCATGCAAGTACAATGCATGGTACTTTTTATGTGCATTTTCGTAATTAATTTAAAAAATGAGCGTTGGGTATATAATTTAAAAACAAATACAATATTAAAAAAAAATTTCATCCAAACATTTGGATAAATATATTTTCATATATAAGATATATCAGTTTTCAAAACAAGTTGCCAAAGTATTTTTAGAAATTTGATATTTTTGAGATTTATTAAATTTGAAGGGTATAATAAGAAAAAAAAAAAAATTCACATTCACTTAGGAATATGATATTCCCTCTTATATAACCAAATGAGGTAATAATATACATTAGTTGGTCCACATTCCATGAGTAATGTAATATTACCTCAATGCAACATTTCCTAACAAATTAATTAAAAAAACAATTGAGTTGATATAAATATGAGCATGTATTTAGAGAATGATAAATGCTCACTAAGAAAAGCGAAGGCTCTTTCAATAGAAGATCATACAAGAAGAAAAACGTAGACCTAAAAGATATTTAACAGAAGTTTTATAGTTACTTGGTTTATTAAAATAATATGGAAGGAAATGATTTATATAAACAACCCCAATTATATGAGATTAAGGGTTGTTATTGTTCATGGCTATTTTGATCTATGAATGGAGAATATATTAACATAAGCCTTTCAAACATGGTAAAAATTTTCATCTAACGTAATTTAATAGGAAATTTTTCAAAGATTTCCATCTAACAAAGCATATAAAATATAAGTTGAGATATTTAAAAAAGAGAAATTCTCTGTCACTACTCTTCTTAATCCTAAAATTAATTTCACTTTTTTTCTCTCATCTTTTTTTTTTCCCTTTTGTGGGCTCTATTATTCTCACTAGACCTTTAATTAAGATTGACCGGTTAAAAATCATGGATCACAAATCAAATTTAAATTATTTTCATATTTCAGATTATTGCAGGTTCATGACTTCTATTAGGGGAAATCCCCTAACATTAATTATTCTAAACAATGTCGTGGGAACCTCCTATTAAGAAACAAGTATGAATGAAAAATAACTGAGCAAACATAAAATTAATTTTTCTACTGATTTCAAAGAGCATATGAGTACATAACCATGAACGAAAATACAAAAGTATTAAGAGAACTATTTTTTATCATGTTCTTCAAACTCTTTTTTATTTGCATAACTTGGTTGACGCTCTTGACTTCTCTGCTAAAAACGTATTAGAAGATCCTTTAGCTCGGTGACTATGGTCTTCTTCAATTTTTTTTATGTGTGTTTGCATCTTGACACATCGCATAACTCTCAAGCTGCACCCACTCTACATTGTGAGTTGTCTACTTGATCATTTTTGTTTTTTATTGCCGAAGACTCCAGTGTTTTGTGCCTGTGAAATCTTTAGGTCTTTGACTTATAAAACTTCTTACGTTTTTGACTTCTTTACGTCTAGGAAATTCAGAGTTGCATTTGGCATTCATATGAAATGTTTAGGTCTTGACTCTTTCACGCTTTTGAACCTTGACCATCATATCTTCAAGTCGTGACCTTCAACATGATTGGGCCATTAACTTGACAATTTTGATTTTCTTTTAGAATGGATTTCAAGCTGTAATTGTGAGCTTGATTTCCATTAACTAAGTCATCAATTGAGTTCTCCAATCCATCCTTGCGATTATCTAACGCTTGACCTTATATTAGTTTTGAGATAAAAATCTTTAAAGAGCAAAAGTTCTCGTCACCCATGTGATTGAACATGAGACCTCACAATGGGTTTTAAGAGAATTTTTGTCAACATTTTTTTCTACTCCAATGAGTGTCAATAGACCTCAAAGTGAGTTCAAAGAGAAATTTTCATAAAATTTTTCATTTTTTCTTCCTTTCACTCCAATGAATGCCGAAAGACCTTAAAGTGAGTTCAAAGAGAGATTTTCATAAAGTTTTTCTGTTAGTTCCGCGGTGTGGTTTGTGGGTTTTAGGGAACACTCAAGCACTCATAGAAATCTCACACAAACCAACAAAGAAAGAGACACACGACATTGGTAACCCAGTTCGGCGTCCACTCGCCTACGTCTGAGGGCCAAGCCCTGAGATAAACAATCCACTAAAAGAGATAAAAATAAATGAGTACAAACACTTGTCACTCACACTCTCAACAATAAAGATCACTACCCTCTCTAGATTGTCTGGTGCTCACACACTCTCCTCCAAGAGTCACTCAAGAGTCACACTTACAATCTACGAGCAAGGTAGCTTATATAGACGCCTCAACGTCCCAAATATAGCACATACCTCTTTTAGAATCTCCGCGGCTACTAATTTAAAAACCTTCTGAAATTAGCTGTTGTAACTCATGTAACATGGCCCTGACTGCTGACTTGACTGAGTTCTAGTTACGTTGCGGATGACCTCAAAACCCATCAACCTCCCGATCATGCTTAGTCCGAGTCGATGCAGCTAAATCTCCTGATCCCGACTGCCGACAACTAGCCTACCTCCTCAGTTCCTCATCACGCAGTCCTCTCGCAAGGGGTGCACGTCCTTGTGCGTCTTCATGAAACTTGCCAAATTTAGTCTTCAATTCACCTAAATTTGGTCTTCAAAGATTCTCCAAACTTGATCTTCAATTCACCCAAGTTTGGTCCTCAAATCTTGCCTTCAATAGACTTCAATGATTCTTCAAATCATATCTTCAATTAGTCTACATTCACACCATGAATAGATCTTTCTTTAATTAAGCTCCACCATATTTAGTATTCAATCATATCTCTCTAAGTATGGTCTTGATATGATCTTGTCTTCAAAATGTAATGCATTGCCAAAAATAACTCCACCAAGATCTTTAAGATAGCTTCACCATGATCTTCAAGATATTTGCCTCCATGTTATAGACTTACTAAAAATAGCTCCACCAAGATCTTCAAGATGTTTGTCTTGCACTCCAAGTCTCCTTGCCATGTCACAATGCTTGCCACATCATCAATTATGCTTTGTCACCTTAGTTGCCACGTCACTTGGTCTAGGTGTCAAATCATTCCAATAAATAGTGCGGTTGCACTAACATTTTCATTTATTTTTCTTTTTACAACCCTAACCCCTCCTCCTATCCCCCCCTCTATAACCATCTCTTTCTCTTTTTCCAAAACCTATTACCCTAATTACTTCAAAAGATCTCAAAGTGAGCTCAAAGAGAGATTTTCATAAACTATTTTTTTTATTTACTCTTTTTTTTTCACTCCAATGAGTGTCAAAAGACCTCAAAGTGAGTTCAAAGAGAGATTTTCATAAAATTTTTCTTTTACTCTTATTTTAACTACAATTAGTGTCAAAAAACCTCAAATTAAGCTCAAAGAGAGATTTTCATAAATTTTTCATTTACACTTCCTTTCATTCCGATGAGTGTCAAAAGACCTAAAAGTGAGTTCAAAAAGAGATTTTTATAATTTTTTTTATTTACTCTTTCTTTCACTCCAATGAGTGTCAAAAGAACTCAAAGTTTGTTTAAAGATTTTTTTTTATCTTTAACCCCAAGAGTGTCAGTACCTCATGGTAAGTTTCAAAAAATTTTTTATGAAATTTTCTCTCTACCCCCAAGAGTGTCAAGACCTCAAGGCATATTTGAAAAAAAATTATAATTTTTTCTCTACCCCCAAGAGTGTCAAGACCTCAAGGTAGGTTTGAAAAAAATTTTATAAATTTTTTCTCTCTACCCCCAAGAGTGTTAAGACCTCAAGGTAGGTTTGAAGAAATTTTATAAAATTTTCTTTTTACCCCTAAGAGTGTCAAAATTTCAAGGTAGGTTTGAAGAATTTTTATAAATTTTTTCTCTCTACCCCTAGGAGTGTAAAGACCTCAAGGTGGGTTTAAAGAAAATTTATAAAGTTTTCTCTTTACCCCCAAGAGTGTCAAGACCTCAAGGTAAGTTTCAAGAAATTTTATAAAAAATTTCTCTCTATCCCTAGAGTGTTAAGACTTCAAAGTAGGTTTCAAGGAGGTGCTCATAAAAATTTCCAAGAGTTCCTATAAATTACAAAAATTCCCTCAGAACTTAAGTAGGTTTCAAGGAGGTGCTCGTAAAATTTTCCAAGAGGAGTTCCTGTAAAAATTACAAAAATATCCTCACAAATAAACTAATAATTCATTTTTTTTAACATGTTCATGAAATAACACTATCAAAATGATCTCAAAAGAAACTATTTCCATAGGGTGATGTGAGTTTTGCTGGTGGACCCGGCCCATATTATCCTATAGTTCACCACGACAAATAAGTTTTTTTTATTGGCTCTAATGTTGGCCACTAGTACTTCTCTTGTTAGCTAGGCATTCGTAGCTTGAGCCTTTTTTTTATTTTTTGCTTCATTTACGTCTCCTCTCATCTCAAACATTCAAAGTTGTCATTCCAGTCACCAACTCACATCCTGTCCCAAGTATTAAATCAAACTATCAACTTAGCTAGCAAGACCAACCCAACCCATCATAACAACTTCACCAACTTTTTTTTTTCTTTTTATCACATGCAGCCAACACCTTCATTGCTCCAACCAAGTAAATGTATTCTACTCCTCTTTTCATTAGAAATAGTATTGATCTGTAGAACTTCATGAAAAAGTAAGTCAATGCTTGCCACATATCTCTGTCGGGCTTTGCTGAATATGTTGTCATGTATAATTTTGAAACTAAATCTCCTTGAAAAGAAGTAAAATAATGGCTGCCATACGTCTCTGCTAGGCTTTGTTAAAAGTGTTTTCACATGTGATTTGGAAACGCACAGTACGAACATAGAACGCATTGAGAATGTGATTCAATACCAGAACATCTTTAAATACAATCGCATGATGGTTTCCACTGTACCAATATTCATCGCCTTGTTCCATAATGAGAGTCCTTTGCATCTAATTTGGTTCACTACATGCATGACAAAGAACCTCATGAAGACCTAATAGGAGATAACGATCTCGAAAGAAATCTCAGATCACCGATTGCAATGAGATATAGAAGCTCGAACTCCAATCTCTTCTATTTATCCTCTCTCATCACCAAATCTCTCATCCGTGTCTCAAGAACCAAGTCCCATTCTCCAAGCATCCTCTCAGTTCTCTCCCTCTCCAATCGGATCCCATCTCTTCTCCTCCGCATAAATCTGAGTTGCCAGCGACATATCAATCCGACCAAGGGACGTCAGGTGGTTTTTCTTGCCTACGTCGCCACCGATTGGCTTCGAGAAACTGGATATTTTCTCCGTAGGAAAATGATTTACCGAAGAGCTGAGAGGTCGTATTGCGGTCTTCGATGAGGTCTCAGAGTTCCGGCCGCCGGAGAATTCATTTCGCATAGGCCCGACCCTAGGCATAGGCAACCAAGCCTGTGCCTAGGGCCCTTAGATTTTCAAGGGCCCCGAGATTTTTATTTTTTTAAAAAATATATATTAAAACTTATTAATTGTTATTATCTTATATCAAGAAATTTTAAATATATGATAAAATTTTATTGTTATAATAGGCCCCACAATCATGTAGGGCCCCACAATTTTTTTTAATTATATTTAGAATTTTTATTTATTATGATCTTATATCTATCCACATAGTTATGATCTTGCAATTTAAATTTTTTTAAACTATAAAATTTATCTTAATTGATTCATGATATATCAAGATGTAATAAATTTGGTTGCATTATAATCTATTAGGCTATCTCTAACCCAAAACTTTATATTTGGCGCTTTCCCCAACCACCATCTCTATTTTTAACTCTAAAATATAATATTCTAAGAATATTCTTCTTATTTCACAATTTATATATTTATACTATCAACAAGTTTAATTATATTTAAATTTTTTCCACTTTTAAGCATTGAATTTAAATATTATAATTTTAATTTTTATAATTATTATAAATATTTATTAAATATAAAATAAAATCCAATTCTGATGAGAGATTTGAATTCTATCACTTATCCAAATATTCGTGCTTGTATACAAGCACAACAACAAGAAATTCTGGATCTAATATGTTTAATGACATCTTCAACAATATTAGTGGAAGTGACGATAACACGTCAGGCTATTAGCCCCATTTACTTCAAATTTTATTTTAGGTGTTGTGGGTTTTTTTTATTTTGATATCGATGATATTGTATGTTTTAAGATTATTTCTATGTTTTTATTTTATCGCACATGTAATTTTCATTAATTTAATGAATTCATATTTCGCAAATTATTTTCTTTAATTTAATTAAAATATAAAGTTATAAATATAAATTTTAAAGAAATAAATTAAAAATTAAAAAAAATTAAAAACAGAAAATAAGAAAAAACAGAAAAGAAAACCAAAAATGAAATTATAAATATAAATTTAATAAAAATCAAAACAGAAAAACAAAAAAAAACAGAAAACCAAAAAATCTAAAAAGAATTTTAAAAAAAATAACGCTGCTACAGTGACACGCAAAATGTGGCGCGCCACTGTAGCAAAAATGTGGATTTGGCGCAAGGTTGGAGCGCACCCTGCGCCAAATCCAATCAAATGCTTCAAATTTGAAGCTTGATTGGAGATGCTCTTAATGGATTAATGAAGTTAATATTGGGACTTGTACCACTTGGTTCTAACGTTATACTATAGTTATGATCTTTATTTTTTTTAAAACTATAAATTTGACTTTATGATATTTATGATGGCTTTATAATATAATAAATGGATTAATAAAGTTAATATTGGGACTTGAATCTAACGTTACTATTGTAATGTTACCGGTGTATTAGAAACAAAGCCTCTACACTTCTATTTAAAGGGTTAAACATCCCATTGTTTTAAAAAAAAAATTAAAAAGTTATTTGCTCTTGGTGTAGAAATCCTTAAATTTTCGAAGTGTTATCAATCTTAATCAAACATTTTCATCAGTTGTAATCAATATCAATTTCTACAAGAAAAGAGGTATTGTTTCAATTTTATTTAATTTTAATATTTTTTTATATTTTTATATGCATTGTTTCTTTCTTTTTTTACTATTTCAAGTAGTTAATTGGTTTTATTTTTATTTTCTTAAGGGATTGTGGAACGATTAAAAGAAGTGTAACTTCATTCAGGTGTTATTTTCCATTTTTTAAAATATTATTGCTTTTATTATCTTTTATTATTTATTTTTGTTAGAATGTCTACTTAAAAATATGATTCTGGATATGAGAAACGGAAAAAATAAGGAAAAATAGATGAGTTAATTCAATCTCAAAAAGGTGTACTTGAAAATTTTGTTACTAGTAGTAAAAAAAATATTGCATGTAATGAAAATTTAGAAAATAAATCAATTCATTATAATGTGTTGGAAGTAGAGGAAAAATGCAGAGAACAAAATCTTCACAAAAGTGATAATATTTAGAGTCCTTCAATTTCAAGTGAAAAGAATGAAAAAAATACATTTCATATGGAAAATAATGAATTCCAAAATGAAATATCTTCACAAATAGAATTAGATTTATATGATCCTGGAAATTGGAAGAATATTAATTCTAACTTGAGAGATTTAATTGTTGAAAAGGGACCTATTAGAGATATAACTAGTAATGCAGATTTTCCAAAAGATGAGAACTCTCGACAATTTTCTATTATATATTACACTCAAAAATTGCTAAATGGAGAACGACATGATAGAAAATGACTAGTTTATTCAAAGAAATTAGATAAATTATTTTGTTTTTGTTGCAAGTTATTTTCAAATTCATTAAGTTCTCAACTAGTTAATAATGGCTACAATGATTGGAAAAATTTTAGTGCTAGACTCAAGCAACATGAAACATCTAATGAACATATTATTCATAGGACTGCTTGGATAGAATTAGAGGTATTATTACAAAAGGAAAAAAAAACAATTGACAAAACATTGCAAGATCAAATCAATAGAGAAAAAGAACATCTGAGAATTATTGAGGTTGTAAAAACTCTAGCAAAAAATAATTTGGCATTCCAAGGGTCAAATGAAAAAATTTATGAGGATAGTAATGGAATTTTTTTGAGTCTTATTGAAATGATAATAGAATTTGATCCAGTGATGCAAGAGCGTGTTCAAACTAATGAAATACATTATCATTATCTTGGGCATAAAATACAAAATAAATTGATTGATTTATTATCAAATGAAATAAAAATGACAATTGTGAATCAAATTAGACAAGCAAAATATTTTTCTGTCATACTTGATTGTACTCTTGATGTAAGTCATCAAGACAAATGTCTCTCATATTAAAATGTGTAGATGTTTCATCAGTTCCAATTAAAATAGAAGAATATTTTATAGAATTTTTAAAAGTGGATGATACAACTGGAAAAGGAATTTTTGAGGAGCTCATGAATATAATGAAAAAGCTTGATCTTAATATTGATGATATAAGGGGGCAAGGATACTATAATGGGTCTAACATGAAGGGAAACCATCAAGGTGCACAAAAACGATTACTTTATATCAATTCTAGAGCTTTTTATGCACCATGTTGTTGTCATTCACTTAATTTGTTATTTTCTGACATGGCTAATTGTTGTCTAAAAGCTATTACATTTTTTGGAGTTTTACAACATATTTATTCAATTTTTTCCTCTTCCACAAAAAAATGGAAAATTTCAAAAGATCATGTTCCTAGTTTAACTGTTAAGCCACTATCACAAACTCGTTGGGAGAGTCGTATCGAAAGTGTAAAAGTAATTAGGTTTCAAGCTCTTGAAATAAGAGATGTTTTACTTGAGTTAGCAAAAGTTAATGATGATCCCAAAACAAATAGTGAAGTTAATTGTTTGGCTATATACGAGCTTGAAAACTTTGAATTTTCGGTGGGCATGATTATTTGGTATGATTTGTTATTTGTTATTAATGTTGTTAGTAAAACCTTACAAGCCAAAGACATGCAAACTGATATTGTTATTAATCAATTAAAAGCTTTTCTTCCATTTCTTAAAAATTATAGAGAAATGGATTTGCAACAGCATTAATTTCAGCTAAAGAAATAGCTATTCAAATGAATATACAACTTGTGTTTCGTGAGAAAAGAATTATTTGTAGAAAAAAAACAATTTGAGGAAAATGATACTAATAAGGTAGAGCATTTGCAAGAAGATGATTTTAGAATTGATTATTTAACTCGTGTAATTGATCAAGCAATTTCTTCTTTTGAGAGTAGATTTGAACAATTCAAAATATATGAAGATGTTTTTAGTTTTTTGCATGATTTACAAAAGTTAAAGATTTTGGATGATAATCAATTGAAAGTATGTTGTCTCAATCTTGAAGGGTTTTTAAAACAAGACACATTTTTTGATATTGATGACTTGGATTTATTTTCTGAGTTAAAAATTTTGAAAAAAGTTTTTCATAAAGAGACACAATCACCACTGTATGTTCTTAATTGTATACAAAAATCAAAATCATTTCCAAATGCTTGGATTGCTTATAGAATAGTATTAACATTACCTATTACTGTTGCTTCAGCTAAAAGAAGTTTTGTTAGTTCCGCCGGTGTGGTTTGTGGGTTTAGAAAACACTCAAACACTCAAAAAAATCTCACACAAACTAAACAAAATTGTTAACCCAGTTCGGTGTCCACTCGCCTACGTCTAGGGGGCCAAACCCGGAGATAAACAATCCACTAAAAGAGGTGAAAATAAATGAGTACAATCACTTTGTTCATCATACTCACAAATAAAGATCACTACCCTCTCTAGATTATCTACTACCCACACTTTCTCACACTTCATTGTAACCCCCGATCTCAGATCAAAGTAGCTTATATAGACGTCTCAACGTCCCAAATATAGTCTATACCTCTTTTAGAATCTCCGTTACTACTAACTTTAGAAACCTTCCAAAATTAGCTGTTGCAACTCTTGTTGTAACACAACTTACAACATGGCCTTAACTGCTGACTTGACTGAGTTCTGCTTACGTTGCGAATAACCTCAAGACTCATCAACCTCCTGGTTATGCTTAGTTCGACTCGGTGCAACCAGATCTTCTGATCCCGACTACTAGCAACTAGCCTACCTCCTTAGTTCCTCACCAAGCAGTCCCCTCGCAAAGGGTACACGTCTTTGTACGTCTTCACAAAAACTTTCCAAACTTGATCTTCAACTCATCCAAGTTTGCCCTTCAAAGATTTTCCAAACTTGATCTTCAATTCACCCAAGTTTGGTCTTCAAATCTTCCCAAGAATATATCTTCAATCAATCATGCCAATCATACCAATAATAAGCATGTTTTCAATCATACCCGTAATAGTCTTCAATCATATCATTGATGGGTATTTATTCAATTAAGCTCTATCCATATTTAGTCTCCAATCAAATCTCTCTAAATATGGTCTTGGTATGATCTTGCCTTCAAGTTATAGCACATACCAAAAAATATCTTCACCAAGACCTCCAAACCAAGACTCCTTGCCATGTCACCATGTCTTGCTATGTCATCATTTATGCCACGCCACAAAAGTTGCCACGTCACCTTGACTTGGTATCAAATCATGTCAATTAAAGTGGTTTTGCATTAACAAGTTTTTCAAAATTGAAGTTAATAAACCATTTTTAAGGTTAACTATGTCACAAGAAAAATTAAATGGATTAACTATCGTTTCTATTAAAAAGAAATTTGGTATCACAACTGAAATATCAAAATTTAATTGATAATTTTGCATCTCAAAAGGCAAGAAATGTGAACTTTAATTGATTTTCTCTCTTTTTATGCATTGCAGTTAATTAAACAAAGACCTAGAAGAATATCTCCAAATTTTTTCCAAGTTAATATTTTATTTATCTTAATTTTTAATAGTAATTTATATTTCTTATTCTTATTATGCCATTTGTTATTTAATAAAAAAATTTTTAAAAAATTATGATTTTGCCTAGGCCCCATTTTTACTAAGACCGGTCTTGGTTTTGCAAAAAGAGAGAGAGAGAGAGAGAGAGAGAGAGAGAGAGAGAGAGAGACGTATAGAAAAGGCATGCTTGCATACATGCATGGTATGCATTTAATTTTAAAATAAATATCATGAGCATCATCGTGCAAGGCATGCATTTTAATTTTAAAAGAAATATCATGAGCAGGTGAGATCCATGTAAATTATGGGGGTAAATTTTTTAGTAGGTCATTAAAATTTAGCTCATTTTCACTTTGATTATCGAACTTCAATTTGTATCAATTTAATCATTTAATTTTAATTTAATTTCACTAGATAGTAAATCAAAGGATTTCGGCCCCCAAATGAATGATGTGCCTATTTTTCAATGGCATAGACACCTCTAATAGACTTAATAATGTGTCATAGGGAGAACTAATTCAGATTTTTAGATAACCAAGTAATTAATTAGGGTTGAAATCCTTAATTTATTGTCCAGTAAAATCAAATTGAAGTTGAATGACCAAATTGATACAAATTGAAGTTCGGTCATCAAAATGAAAATGAGCCAAAGTTTAGTGATATAATAAAAAAATTTACCTAAATTATGGCATGCATGTACTCTCTCCGTTCATTTTTAATTATCACGTTTTGGAACTCTTTTCTGTTCTTTTTTACTTGTCACATTAGAAACTTTATGCAGCATTAAATAATTTTTTTCAAATTTACCCTTTAATTTAATGTACTTGTACAATTTTCAATAAAACAAAATCAACTAAGTATTAAATTATATTCTCCACTAATGGAGTTTTAAATAAGGGTAATTTTGGAAAATAATGGATTTTTTTATAAAATATAGGTAATCAACTAATTTTAACTAACTTTTCATAATCGTGTGAATTAGTTAAATGTGACAACTAAAAAGTAACGGAGGGAGTATATATGCTCATCATCCAGAAAAGCTCTCTATTGCTATGTATATATCATTTTTTATTATGCATTTCTTGCATGGGAAAATGGATGGTATATCTTGTTATTGAATGCTAGTGGAGGGATCTTGTATCTTGTCGTCAAAATGGCCTTTCGGCGATCGTTTTTTTTCTCTAAATTTTTTGTCTCCTTCCCCAAGCAAAAAAAAAACCAGACTCTTTTTTTCTCTCCCTTCGTCTTCAATTTTCTTTTGCTCTCCCTCTCTCTTTTTTTTTCAATGAAAAACTCTTTTTTTTTCTTCTCTTCCTGCGTTTTGTTCCACTCTATCCTCAACTCCCATCATAGATTTTGTTTATTTTTTCAAAATTTTGAAATTCTTTTAATTTAATTTAATTTAATTTTTTGTTTTATTTTTGAATTTTGAAATTTGAAGTTCAAACCCTCTTTTTTTTTTTAATTTTTTTACATCAATATATCTTTTTATATATATATATATATATATATATATATATATATATATATATATATATATATTCTCTCCTTTTTTATATTTTTTTCTTAATTATTTTTTTATATTTTATTTTATTTATTCCCCTACTCCTATATGGAATAGGATAATAGCTCCCTTTTTTTATCTCTTCCCCTTCTACTCTTATTTGAAGTAAGAGAATATAGTTTATAATTACTATTTTTTTATTTATCATTTTTTTTATTTTACTTTTAATTGAAACAGAATAATAAATTCCTAATGGAACTAGAACATTCTATATAAACATCTTTCAATTTTCGCCATAGGTCAGCGGCAAGATATATTTTTTTTATTGGTCCCTCTTCTCCATGGGTTATCGACAATTTTACTATGGTTCTTTGCAATATTTATGTTGATATGAAGGCAAGAGTTCCAACTTGTCTGTCATCTTGATATATTTTCTCGATTTTCTTCAATATCTTAAATTTATTTCATCGATGGCAAACTAACAAGAGAATTACTTCACAAAACTTGATAACATAATATCATTTAATAAAGCTTTATCTCATTCATTTCGTGTTATTTCACATTAAACTCATGAAGTCAAAATAAGTTTTTTATGTTGTGAAATACATTTCTTTAACCTAATTAAAATTAAATGTACTTTTGAATAAAATAAATAAATATATGATTTTCATGAGGGTCTATTTAACAATTTACAGGGTATTAGAGGGATTTTCTCTACTATTCATCTTTAGTTCCATGTACTTCAAAAATTGTAGCAGTCTATAAATTCTAATTTGTTAAACATGAAGCATTTTAATCCAGATTGCAAGTAACGTAGTTTGCATCAATTGCATAAACACTTAGTTAAGCATTTATCATCATTCCAAGTATCCATGATCAAAAGAAAGGATTTTTTTCCCCATCGGAAGCTAAAAGTCAGAGAAAGTCATGGACTACTACTTGCAATTAGAGATAGGAAGAATAATACTTGATTTTGTTATTATTAATTTTTACAAAACTTTAGTTAAGATTATATAGAAATAATTAAATACCAAAGTGATTATAGCTCAATTGCTCCCACTGACTCTAGTGTGAGACACTACAAAAAAATTTCAAAATCCAAGTTCTGTTGAATAATAATGATAGTAGTAAGTCCCCGGTTGTAAGTGTAAGTTTGCAACCCCACCCTGTATTGCATCATAGGGTGAGGGAGCATAGACTATTGTTTTCTAGACCATGAGTACATTATTGACAACGCCACATTTGTCAAAAATAATAATAATAATGATAATAATAAGATATTAAATTATCAATTTAATATCTTTTAATATCTTAATTTATTATAATAAATAATTGTCATAATTATAATCAGGAGATTTTTGCAAAGATTTCAAACTTTAAAGTTCATGTTGAAGCTTAAAAATTGGGAGACATAAAGCAATTATTTTTAGTGGTTTTCCGTCGTGAAAGAAATAACATGTTCTTCATTGTGTTTGTTAGTGTGGTGTAGCCTTAATATTAAAAAACAATCTTTTTTATGTATTTTATAAGTCCTTGAACATTTGACATCAATAATAAAAATAATTTAAGATGGCATATGTGTAATGTTACAACTGCAAAAGCTAAGAGCGTGTATTGTTCTCCTGATTCATGAGAGATCAAAATAGGTCACTTGGCAGGGACCAAAATGAAAAGTGCACTTTATCCTTAAAATTTTTCTAATAATTATACATTGTTTAATAAAAAATCCCAGTTATAAATATTCTTTTTTTTTTTTAAATAAAATCGAGCTCTCGTTATAAGAGTAAGTTTAGCTTTTTAGCCAAACATAAATTAAAATAAGTGCATAGTATATATGTATTCAGATTTCAGGAACTGAATTTCATTTTAACAAAACTGAGGGGGTGTTTCATAATTCTCCAACAAGCGGTTCTCTCTGCAAAATTACAGAGATCCCATTTTTTTTTTATTAATTAACAAAATTAATAAAATTACACCGTCTGTTCAATTTTTTTATTAAGTTCCTGGACTTTTGTATTAATTAACAAAGCTGAGTGGTTTTTAACCAGCTCCATATTTCAACAAAATTACACCGGGTGGGTGTTTTCATAATTCTTCAACTAAATTCTAAGATAATTATGAAAAACCCTCAGATTTTATGAAAAACTTTGTCATGGATTTATATAAAAACAAAATTATATAAAATCATGCTTCTTAATTTATTTAATTTAAATGAAAAACTCTCATGACACCTGAAATGCATACCAAAATTTTCAAAAACTTATTTTCCAAAAAAACATATAAATATAAGTTTTGAGGAAAAAAAAGCAGCATGAATCTCACTAAAATTGAGCAAGAGTCTTTCTATCTTTTTGCTATTTGTATATTATTTTGATATTTTTTTTTTTCAATTTTCTCCACTATCTTAAATTTATTTCATCAATGGTAGACTAATAAGAGAATTATTTTTTATAAAAAAAACAATCTATATCATAATATTATTATATAAAACTTTGAGTCATTTGTTTAAGGTTTGTTTCATATTGAGCTCATGAATTGAAAGCAACCTTTTTTTTTATGTGAAATGTATTTATTTTGTAAAGCATTATATTATTTATTTCTCTCACGGTAACACTTGAGGAAAAAAATAATTTCACATTTGAAATTTATTTTGATGTATTTTCAAAATTTTGTCTAATATCTTACATTTATTTCAAGGATTTGTGACTTAATTTATACTTATTAATTCTAAAAAAATGTTGAGATTATACAGAAATCATTAAGCGTTGAATCAAAAGTATTGACAACTTCAACTAGGTGAACACTTTAATAATGTACAATTTGGTTCTTTCTATCATCTTGTTTTTAGTCATAAAGAATTGGTCATAGATCATTTTTTTATCAATAAACAACTTCACTAAAAATAGGGGCAGTTGTGGGACTGAAAATCCTCGATCCCTATAACGATCTCACCTGATGGTAGGGGTGGACATGGGACGGGTGCAGTCAGAGTCTGAGCTAGACTCGAAATATCTGACCCATATATTCGGGTTAGGTGGTAGAGCCATGTTAGCCAAATTGTTTGATCCAAAACCCGACCCATTTGATTGTCATTAAAGCTGGACCACTGACCCGACCCAAAAATAAATAATTTTTTTATGAAATAATTGAAATAACTAAAGAAAAACTACTACTACAACCCCTAAAATTTTTTTCAAACATTTTTAAAATACATGCAAGTATTATAAATGTTTACTCTTTTCAAGCGTATTACTATTATATATATAATTATATATATTATAAATAATATATGATATATATATTATTTATTTATTAAATGTCAGGGTAGGAGTGGGATCAGGGTCGAAAATTCATCTGACCCTAAACCCGTGAAATTCAATCAGCCCAAAATATTTGAGCTAAAACCAAGTTTTTAGGTAACTTTCTAAACCAGGCACTGTATTTTTGAGATGGGTTCGGGACCACCATGAGGTCACCCTCGCCCATGTCCACCCCTACGATGGAGATGGGGATTCCCAATTTTTTTTCCTCTGTTGGGCTCGACGGGGATCAACTTGTCCAAGTTTCTTTAAAGAATTTTTATTTTAAAAATAATATTTTGTAAAATTCTTTGAAATATTTCCCAAAAGCCCTCAATGGAAAAAATTTAATCCTTGATGTTTTAGATTGTATTAGATTGTATAGTTATACTTGTATAAAATTTATATTTATGGTTTGCTCTATATTGATAAACATTTGGAGATTTTTTTTTTAAGATTTTGAAATGTTATTTTGTGAACTCAATAATTTTTATGTTTTTTATGGGTGTATTGGTATTAAATAATTTAAAAAAAAAATAAAATTCATAGGAGTATTGACATGGAAGATCCCGAGGGCCATTTCACCCCGGGAACGAGGATGGGATAATTCATTTTCTCGTGGGGATTCGGGACGGGGTTCTCATCCCGCCGTGTTATCACCTCTAACTAAAAATGTCTTCCATTTATTGCCTTTTTTGTGTTGTATTTCTCACTATGTCAATGTAATAATCACTTTAATTTATTTTTCTTGATTTGATGTCTGCTTTATTTGATATGAATGTTTTATTCCAAAGATGAGTTCAATACAAATGAATAACTAAATTATTTTTATTAAAAAAATTTGCATGAAATTTTTGTTCTCTAATGTAATTTTATGGGGTATATAAGTATGTTAATTATATAGATAAATCAATGTTGTCAAACCCGGATCGGCCCAGTCAGCTCGATCGGAAAAATCAAGAACCGGTCATGAGACTGGTTCGGTTGCACCCTATGTACCGCCTTTAAAATAAACCGGTCAAAAATCAAATGACCCGGCTGATTTACCCGAAAACCGGGTGATCCCGGCCAGATCTAACCGGTCAAAAAAAAATTTTTTATAAAAAAAGAGAAGATTCAAGGTGAAGAACGAGAGGAGAAGTGACCGGCGGGCTGTGAGAAGAGTGAGGAAGCAAGGAGAGAACGGGAAAAAGCGAGAGAGAGAGAGAGAGAGAGAGAGAGAGAGAGAGTGTGTGTTTTCATTTCTTCTGTGAGTCCCGAGAGGGGGTGAGAGTGGTGGACGGTTCACATGCTTTGTAACTTTGTTTTGTTTCATTTTATTTTTTATTTTTTAAATATTTTATATTTTTAAAATTTAATAATAGTATATAAAACTAAAAGTTTAAATATTAAATTAATTGTATTTAGATATTTTAAAAAATAAGAAAAATATATAAAATTAAAATTTTAAAAATGATTTTTAACTAATTGTGTTTTTAATTTTTAAAAATATATGTTATATTATTTTTTATTATTATTAATTTATTATAATATATTTTTTAATATTTATTATTGACCCCAGTTCAACCCGGTTTGACCCGGTCGAACCCATCGACCCCTGACCCTGGGCTTGACCGGGTCGATGTCCGAGCCGGATCTGACTACCTTGAGATAAATATTGTTAAAATAAAAATATATGTTGATTAATAGTGTTTTTGGCTTTCTTAAATGCCTATAAGGCTATACCCAAGAGCAGATACAGTTATACTGCACGCCAATTTCTTCTTACAAGAATTAACTGTTGATGGCCATAATGAATCGGAAGAATACATTAATATAAGTAATTTAGGCATGTTGGGTTGGATAAAATTTTTCAAGAAACTGATTATTAAGAAAATAAAATAAATAAATAAATAAATAAACTATAGTTTAAAAAAATATATTATTATTTACACATCAAATTTTTCCAAATACTTACTTTTTTAAAGAGCCCATAAATATTAGCTCAAGAATTATTTTCAATAAAATTGATAAAAAGAAGTCACCAAAAAATGCTCAAACATTACTTTAAAAAAAAGTCAACAAAAAAAATACTAAAGCATTACTTTAAAAGCCGTTTGGTTCGTGATAATGACATATTACCACGTAACGAGATTACCATAGTAATATAAGAATGAATGTTATATGGTTGAAAATATTATGGTAATTTGATATAACCATGTTTGGTTGGGAACTTTTATTACCGGGAATAGTTTATTACCATGTTTGGTTCATCATGGTAATTAATATGGTAAAATATGAAAAATTTCCCAAAATACCCTCATTTGACAATCAAAGCCCATCTACACAAATAACACAAAACATAACATCATGCTCATCAAGGAATCACCAAACAACAATGAGTACTACAATGAAGCAAGAATCAAATCAAATAATCATGTGAAAGTATGATGATGGGTATTTGGGAACGAACCTAGATTGAATGGAGGTCCAAATGGTGTTGAAATCGGATTGCTTACACCTCGGATGAAGACCTAAAACGCTCCAGAAACCCTATCGTGAGAAACAAAGAGAAGATGAAACGAAATTTCGCATATTGCATCTTGTATTATGTTTAAAATAATTTTTTTAAAAAGGGTATATTTGACTCAAAAAAATTTATCAGATTACCATTAACTTGGTAATCTCATGTAGCCACCTAATTTGGTGGTAATGAGATTACCAAGTTTTTTGGTAATATTCTAATCTTGGTAATCTTAGATTACTATCAACATTACCATTGTCCCCTATCCAAATTAACATGGTAATATCTTCATATTACCACGTAACAAATGGTAATATTTTCACATTACTGCCAACCAAACATCTTAATAAAATTGATAAAATAGAAGTCACCATTAATCTCTCCTCCCTTCTTTCCAATGGGTTTAACTGACTTACTCCAATGACTATTTGTATTTATTAGGCGGGAATAGAACCACCATTTAGATTGTGACCAGGGATAGAAGATGTGGTTGGGTGTTTTCCTCTCTAGCTTGTTTGTATATCATTTTGATATATTTTCTCAATTTTCTCCAATATCTTAAACTTATATTATTATTCTAAATTATATTAGAAGAATATTTTAATAAGAAAAACTTAGATAACATAAATATAACTATACAAGGCTTTGGCTCATTCATTTTAAGTTGTTTCATATTGAGCTCATGAACTGAAAGCAATCTTTTTGTGATGTGAAATATATTTATATTGTAAAGAATTATATTAAAAAACCTGCTATATTATATCTCTCCCTAACACCGTAACACTTGAGTAAACTTGTTATACTATTTTGTAAAATAATAACGCTTGAGAAAAAAATTATTATAATTTCACCTTATCCAATGATGAGATAAAAAAATATCAGGAGGCATAAAATTAAACCATTACCTCTTTTCTGATTTTTTTAGGTCCTTGAATATTTCACATAAATAATAATAAAAATAATTTAGGATGTCATATGTGTAATGTTGCAAGGGAACAAAATGAAAATTGCACCATATCCTTCAAATTGTTCCAAAAACATATATTGTTTAATTAAAAATTTCAGTTATAAATAAGTTTTTGTTTTAATAAACCTAAGTTTAATTTTAGTTTTGAAATTTGAACTAAACCAATCCCTGCTTGAGCTCTTGATACTTTAATAAGTTAAGCTTTGGTAAACGCATCTTTAATAATTGTCCAACATGTCTTTTTTGATTCTTTATCATGATTGATTAAATTTTTTTCTAGTTACTTACAGCTACAGACTGAAATAAAATAAGTTGGACGCTTTTATGTCCACCATCAAGTGATTCACTTTTGACTATTTTTCCCTTCAATTCAGGCTTGACTGTAAACATCCTTATTGATCAAGTTAATTAAATTTTTTTTTAGTTACTTTTGTTAGGTGGTATTCTATGTTTGGTTTTGTTTTTTTAATAATTGTTCTTTTAATCTTGATATTTTGTATTCTATGTTTAGTTTTTTTTTTCTACTTTAATAATCATTCTTTTACTCACTTCTACCTGATAAATTTGATAATTTTGCAACTAATTCAATTTTCCTGCTTATACAGTGGGTATTTATTATTATCTTTTTTAAAAATCAGTGATTAAATTATATATTTAAAAAAAGTAGGGTGTTTCATGATGCAATAGCAAGTAATGAATTTTTTATTTTGCATATAAAAAATAATACAAATTGAAATTCTTCGTTCTAAATAAAAATCAATCAACCGTGTTCATCCAAAATAATTACCCAAACATCTTGCCTTAAGCTTAGTTGACAACAGCCTACTCTCTCATGGAGAAATGAAGAAGCTATCCAAATATTGCCATGTTGCATTTGAACAATGCATGGGTGTATTTGTAATGAAAAGAGAAAGGTACTCAAAAGAGAAAGGCACATCCATCGTCTTACCCCAGGCAAGTGATCTTTCTATACGCTCAGGAATTTCAACACATGCTGTCCAAGCTACTAAAGTTGTCAAACTAGTTACTCATGATTTAAAAATTCTCACATAAAAAAAGTCTGCTCCATATGGACTTTGAATTGGTTATTTAATTAATTTCAAATGAGTTGCGTGTTGTTCAAACTAATTATTAGAGCCAGAGCCAATGTTCAAGCAGTCAGCAGAAGACCAAAATAGCTAGTTATAATTAGCTTGGTAAAGCTAGATTTCATATAGAAAACACATGCGTGTTCGTGCAACATGCGCATGAGTTATAGTGATGCTCATGTGAATTAGAATGGAATGAAATTGTAATGGATGTAAAGCGAAATGGACCAGGAACCGGTTCTTGTGATATCTTTGTATTGAGGAACGGCGAGTGGATTATTGTTGGTGTGTTAATTGAAGGAGAACTGGAACACTAACTGAAGTCTAAGTATTGAAGAGAAGCTCCATGCTGGCGTCAAGAGCAAGGCAGGAAAATCTTGAAGACGCCCAACCAAATCCACAGTATCATGATACGTACACAGTAATTACACCATGCATTATAACATGGTGGCTAGTGTGATGTTATGGAGAACTGTTACTGGTACAGTCATGGAGTGCTGTACTAGTGAATGATGTTATCTTTTGTATTTTAAATTCTTGTTCTTTTAGTGTTGTGTAATGAGTATATGTATGCCGTAAATTTCCAGTCAGGGTGGTGAAGTGAATTGCTAGTTCTTTTAGAGCAATCTTGCTGCCTTTAATATCTTCACCATTGATTCACTTCCATATACTCCACTTAGCTGACAGTGTGAACAATGGTATTAGAGATTGATCTGCTGCTCCCCCTCTCAAAATTCTCCCAAGAGTTTTTTTTCCTGCACTCCTCTCACAGAGAAGTCAACCTCTTGCTCATGGCTGCAAATGAGCTTCCTCCCTTGCCAGTATTTGATGGTGAAGGCTACGATGATTGGGCCATCATGATAAGAACACTATTCCATTCTCAGGACCTCGGGGATCTAGTAGAGAAAGAGATTCCAGATAATGAATATGAGGCAAGGTTGAAGGGGCACAAGAAGAGGGATGCTAAGGCTGTCTAATTGATTCAATTGTCGCTGAATAGATCAATGTGTTGAAGACTACTCAGAGTGCACGTTGGTTATTAGAGAAGCTGAGTATTAGAATGTCATGTACGTATGTTGCATGAGAATGGTCAGTTGTGTTATCCTATGTTAAGGTTTTTAGTAGCTGTCAAGTCTTATTTTAGTCTAAGTTTGGTTTAGTCTTCATAGCATGTCAGGTTGACTGCTTTTGAGGTCATGTCTCTCTTTATATATGAGAGAATGGTTTGTATTGAGAGTAGTGAGAAGTATTTTGAATATCAAGTGGTCTTCTTGTTCTTACTCTTCACTCCACCAGCTTCTTGTTTACACTTGACATCTCACTTCTAACACCATCAGTGGTATCCGAGCTATGGAAAGCTCCGGCGAAACCAGTGCGACTCCAACCAGCGTCCCTATTTTCAAAGGAGAAAACTTCAGTCTGTGGAGCCTCAAAATGAAGACTATGTTTCGTTCCAAACGGCTGTGGAACATTGTAGAGAATGGTTTCAGTGAGGATGGAGATGAAGGAGCTGTTGAAAAGAGAAGAGATGCGGATGCGAGTGCCCTGTATCTCATTCAACAAGGTGTAGATGAGAAGATCCTTATACGCATTACAGAAGCTGAAACTGCAAAGCAAGCGTGGGATATACTGCATAAAGAGTATCAAGGATGCTCTAAAATTCTCTCAGTGAAACTCTATTCTCTCAAGTCTGAGTTGGAAACACTGAGAATGAAGAATGGTGAAAAGATTCAAGACTATATAACTAAAGTCTTGGAGATTGTCTATCAGTTGAGAGTTCTCGGTGAATCGATGGATGAAGCAGCGGTTGTTGGGAAAATCCTGAGAAGCCTCAGTTCAAACTTCAAGCACGTTGTGTCTTCCATTGTAGAAGCCAAGGATCTTGGAAAGCTCACAGTTGATGAGCTTAGCAGTTCTCTCAAGGGACATGAAACAATATTAACCTTATCATCAGAAGAAGAAGCACCCCTTCAAGCTATGGTCAGTGAACTTGGGGACATTAGCATCCGTGGAAGCCGAAGCCGGGGTCATGGTTTCTTTCATGGTCGCTTCTGAGGTTGAGGCAGGGGTAGGACCTCAACACCCCTGTATAAATAGGAGGACTCCAAACAAAAACAACAAAGGTTTGGAGAAGAAGATGCTAAACAAAAGCAACGACCTCCAGTTCAATGCTACATTTGTAAAAAATATGGGCACACTAAATCCTAGTGTTGGTACAATGAAGCAAATTTCACTGAAGAAGAAGCTAAAGAGGGTGAAGAAAGTGAAGAAGGGATGGTGTTTATGGCCATTCTAGAAAAGGAAGACATAAATAGTAAGAAAGCAATTGAAGAAGATGTGTTACTTATGGCTACTCAAGATGATGATGGAACCCATAGTGCAACTTGGTTAATTGATAGTGGTTGTTCTAACCACATGACTGGAGCAAAGGAGTTGTTTGAAACATTAGATTACACCTCGCAAAAGATGGTGCGACTAGGTGATGATAAGAAGCTCAAGGTTGCTGGTGTTGGAGTAGTTCAGATTGTATCAAAGGAAGGCAATGTGTGTAAACTTGGGAGTGTTTTGTATGTGCCTCAGTTGGCGCGCAACCTACTCAGTGTTGGTCAGTTGATGACGAGTGGATACACTCTCAACTTCTCCTCCAACGAGTGCACCATCACCGACGAGCTCAACAACAAAATTCTGGCACGAGTAAGCATGACTGCTCATCAAATGTTTCCACTTGATGCCGGGAACATTACTTTGGCCAATGTGGTTTTTAACACAGATGACGAGCTCAAACTCTGGCACAAGAGATTTGGTCATTTGAATATAAGAAGCTTGCAATTTTTGGCTCAAACTCAACTTGTCAAGGATCTCCCTGACATTGCATCCGGTGAGCTAGAGCATCACTGTGAAGCATGTGCTTCGGGGAAACAAACTCGTTCTTCCTTCCCAAAAGGAACACCACGGAGGGCAGCTGTTCCTCTACAACTTGTGCATGGAGACCTGGTAGGACCAATGCAAGTGCCATCTATGGGAGGAAACAAGTATATGTTTCTTCTCACCGACGATTACTCTCGATATAGCTGGGTTTATTTCATGCAGAGGAAGTTCGAAGCCTTGGAATGCTTCATGGTGTTTAAATAGATGCAAGAAAAACAGCTTGGCTTCTCATTGAAAGCTCTTAGGACAAACCGAGGAGGGGAGTTTCTCTCGCGGGAGTTTATTGCATACTGTGAATCTCATGGAATTTTTCACTAACTCACGGCTCCCTATACACCCGAACACAACGGAGTTGCCGAAAGAAAAAAACCGGACGGTGGTAGAGATGGCACGATCCATGCTTCGGGAGATGAATCTTCCGATAAACTTGTGGGCTGAGGCAATGGCTGCTGCTGTCACCATCTTGAATCGGTCTCCGACTAAAGCGGTCAAAGGTAAAACCCCGTACGAAGCTCTCAAAGGAGAAAAGCCATCAGTTGGACATCTGCGTGTTTTTGGGTGTGTGGGCCATGTGTTAGTTGACTCACATCTTCGCCAAAAATTAGACTCCAAAACGAAGAGGTGTGTACTGATCGGTTACTGTGAAGACACGAAGGCTTATAAAATGTTTGACCCGTCAAATGGCAATGTGTGTATCAACAGAAATGTGAGTTTTTTTGAGAATCTTGCATGGGATTGGCCCACCTTGTCTCCCTCAAACTCAGCACCAAGTTTTGTGGTCGTTACAACACCAGGAGAAATATCCAATGCAATTACTTCATCTCCAGTCAACCGAAGCAATGCCTCTTCAGACAATACCATCAATGACGATTCATTTTGCGAAAGTTCCACCAGGTACCGCTCTCTCACAGATATTTACAACTCTTGTGCCTCTGCTATCACAGCTTCAGATCCTATCACATATGAAGAAGCTGTTGGTGATTCTGAGTGGCAAATGGCCATGATCGATGAGATGAAAGCAATTGAACGAAACCAGACATGAGAGCTGGTTATTTTACCGAATGGGAAGCGAGCTGTGGGACTAAAGTGGATCTATAAATCTAAATATGGTGCTGATGGAGTCCTACACAAGCGGAAGGCTCGTCTGGTGGCTAAGGGCTACTCTCAAAGAGAATGTGTCGATTTTGATGAGGTTTTTGCACTAGTGGCTCGTATGGAGACCATACGAGTCCTTCTTGCTCTCGGTGCGCACAATGCCTGGCCAATCTACCAACTTGATGTTAAATCCGCTTTCTTAAATGGCGAATTACATGACGAAATCTATGTCTCTCAACCTCAAGGCTTTATCACTCAAGGGGAGGAAATTAAGGTATATAAGCTTCGAAAAGCCTTGTACGGTCTACGACAGGCTCCTCGAGCTTGGTACAGCAAAGTGCACCAATGTTTTCTTGAGCTCGGGTTCGAACGAAGTGCAAATGAACCAACCCTCTACAAAAAATCTCAAGGTTCCACTCATCTTCTCCTTCTTTGTATTTACGTGGATGATATTATCTATATGGGGTCTTCTCTGGAGATGGTGAAGGACTTTAAAAAAACTATGATGACAAAGTTTGAAATGTCCGATCTTGGTCTCCTCAAATATTTCCTAGGCTTAGAAGTGAAGCAAGGCAAGGATTTCATCTTTGTGTCTCAAAGGAAATATGCTGAGAATTTTTTACGCAAGGCTAACATGCTTGATTGCAAAATTGAACAAAGTCCTATGAATCCTAATGAAAAAAACTTAGCCTTGATGATGGTTCGGAGAAGTAGATGGAGGGAAGTATAGGAAGCTTGTGGGAAGTCTCATCGTATCTCACGCACACTCGCCCGCACCTCATGTACGCACTGTCTCGGTCGTGGCCGTGTATATGCATTGTCCCTCAATGCACCATCTCGGAGCGGTAAAGCGTATTATGCATTACATCATTAGTACTATCAACTTTGGGCTGTTATATGAGCGTACTAATAATTTCAAGCTGGAAGGATACATAGACAGTGACTGGGGTGGGTCCATTGATGATCAGAAAAGCACAACTAGTTGGGTGTTTAGCCTTGGCTCGGCTGCTGTAGCATGGTGTTCAAAGAAGCAAGAAATCACAGCGTTGTCGAGCACCGAAGCCGAGTATGTCTCTGCGACTTCGGCAGCCTGTCAAGCTATGTGGATGCGACGACTTCTAGAAGACATGAATGAAAAACAATTGGAAGCTACAATTATTTATTGCGACAACAAATCTGCAATAGCGATCGCCAAGAACCCGGCTATGCATGGACGGACTAAGCACATCGACACTCGGTTCCATTTCATTCGAGGGTTAATTACCGATGAAGAAATCAAACTTCTCCACTGCAGAGACCAACGAACAAGCAGTGACGTTCTTACCAAAGCTCGACCGTCAAGAAGCATGTTTACCTTATCGAGCGACTTGGAGTCAAACAAATCTCTGAGTAAGGGAGTGTGTTGAAGACTACTCAGAGTGCACGTTGGTTATTAGAGAAGCTGAGTATTAGAATGTCATGTACGTATGTTGCATGAGAATGGTCGACTGTGTTATCCTATGTTAAGGTTTTTTTAGTAGTCATCAAGTCTTATTTTTAGTCTAAGTTTGGTTTAGTCTTCATAGCATGTCGGGTTGATCGCTTTTTGAGGTCATGTCTCTCTTTATATATGAGAGAATGGTTTGTATTGAGAGTAGTGAGAAGTATTTTGAATATCAAGTGCTCTTCTTGTTCTTACTCTTCACTCCACAAGCTTCTTGTTTACACTTAACATCTCACTTCTAACACCATCACAATGTTCTCTCAAATCTCTACAACAAACTCAGCAAAGGATGTGTGGGAGGGACTGAGGAGGCAATATCAAGGAAATTCTAAAGTTAGGGCTGTGAAGTTGCAGTCTTAAGGCAAGCTTTTGAAAACCTTAGAATCAAAAGCAATGAAAGGGTTCAAGATTATGTGACTCGAGTTATAAAACTAGTGAACCAGATGATAGCACTGGGAGATACTATATCAAAACTCATGGTGGTTGGCAAAGTCCTGAGAAGCATGGGTACCAAGTACAACCATGTTGTGATAGCCATAGAGGAATCGAGAGATATTACCAAGCTTACACTTGATGATATCACTAGCTCACTTCAAGCTCACGAATCTCATCTAATCAGTCAAGTTAATCAAGTGGAGGAGAAAGTGCTTCTAGTGAAAGGACAATTCAGTACAATGAAGGAGGGTGATCGAGCACCATCTATAGGTCGTGGGAGAGGTTTCTATAGAGCTTGTGGGCCTGGGAGAGGCAGAGGCAAGGAAGAAGAACCAAAGCAGCAAGACAATGAACACAGGACCTACAGAAGCAATGTCCAGTGTTACCAATGTTAAAGGTATGAACATATTAAAGCTAATTCCAAATACAAGGGAAAACAAACAGACAAAGGCACTATTTTGATGGATGAAGAGAAGGAAAAGGAGGTTGGTAACCTCTTCATAGCGCATGGTGAAGGAGACGATATTGTAAACTCTTTTCTGGTACACAATGAGAGTCAGATGCATGTAAACTCTATTTGGATCATTGATAGTGGTTTCTCTAACCACATGACAAGTGCAAAGGATTTGTTTAAGACCTTCAATGAGTCTTGGATGTTGAGCGTTAGGCTGGGCAACTATAAGGAGATATTGGTGTTGGATCAGGGAATTGTCACCATTAGAGCTGAAGATGGCTGAGTGAAGTTGTTGCATAACGTCAAGTATGTACCTGGACTCACTCATAATCTCCTGAGCGTGGGACAACTACTCTCGAGGGGATATGATGTTGTGTTCGAAGGTGATACTTGTTCTATAGTTGAACGGAGCTCTGGCGTGCATGTGGTCAAGGTGAGAAGAATGACCAATAACATGTTTCCATTAAAGCACTCAGATGTCTTGCAAGAAAACATGGCAGTTGAAGAGTCAACTACCATGTAAATCACCAAAGTTTAAAGCTGATGAAGATTATATCTTTGGTGATGGGGCTACCAAACATTCATGAAGGAGGTTCGTGTGATGAGCGTGTCTTCGAGAAAGAATCATGGCTCCCATTCATCCATGACACAGGGAAATCTTGAAGAACCAATAAATGCCTGCAACGCATTCATATGGATATCTGTGACCCATTGAACATTGAGTCTTTGGGGGGATCATTTTTTTCTCGTGCTAGTGGTCGACTTTACACTTATGACTTGCATATTTTTTCTCAAGCCAAAGGCAGAAGCATTTGAAAGCTTCATGAAGTTTCAAGCTTTGGTTGAACGTAAATCCAGGAAGAATATTAAAATCATGTGATCAGATAGAGGAGGAGAGTTCCTCTCATTGGAGTTTAATGATCATTGTGACAGAGTTTGAATATAATAAGAGCTAACTACTCCTATAGCTCAATGGGATAGTGGAAAGGAAGAACCAAACTGTTGCAGAGAAAACCCGATGCTTGCTGAAGGGGAGTGGTCTACCGGTGATGTTCTGGACGGAAGCTGCTACAGCGGCAGTCTATCTTATTAATGTGATGCCAATAGATATAGTTCCAGGAAAAACACCATATGAAGCTTAGACCGGTGCGAAGCCTTCGATGAGACATCTAAGGGTGTTGGGTTGCATAGGTCTCATGAAAATTCCATCGCAGAGATAACGCAAGCTTGATGACAAAGCAGAAAGGTGCATATTCATATGCTATTGCTTGAAGAATAAGGCATACAAGATGTATAATCCACTCATGGACAAGGTCACATTGAGAAGGGATGTTGTGTTTAGAGAACATTCAAGATGGGACTGGAATGCAAACACCAATTCTAAATCAATGCATGTGTAGGATGACATGCTTCTCTGTGAGCTAGATAATGAAGCACAGTCGAGTAGTGGAGGCCACAGTATGGACACTTGTGACTTTGAAGAACAGAAGGAAGCACAACAACCTTAGTTTACAGTAGAAGGTGTTGCGCAAGCCTCAACTGAACTAGGAGAAGCAAGTGATGATGAATCTCCACCTAGGAGAACTAGACAACTAAGTGATACTTATAACAATTGCTCATTTGCCTTACATGTTGCAGATCCTATTACGTATGAAGATATAGCTAAGAGTAATGAATGGCAGGAAGCTATGAGGGAAGAAATGAATTCTAGCCATTCAATGGAATGATACTTGGAGCTTGGTGGAGAGGCCAAAAAGAAAGAAAAGATTGGTCTTAAGTGGATATTTAAGACAAATACAAGCCAATAGTGAAATTCAAAAGTTGAAAGTCGGGATTGTTACCAAGGGGTACATTCAACAGGTGGGAATAGATGTGGGGGATGTGTTTACACCCGTGGCTCGTATGGAAACTGTAAGGTTTTTACTTGGACTGGTAACTCCAAAAGGTTGGTGTTTGTTTCATTTGGACATCAAATATTCTTTCTTGAATAAGGAAATCTTTGAAGAAGTGTTCATGGAGCAACCAAGGGGATCTCAGATTGAAGAGAAGCCAGAGAGGGTGTACAAACTTGAGAAAGCCCTCTACGAGCTGAAGCAAGCAGCTAGATCATGGTTCCAAAGGAGTGAAACTGACCATACTCTTTATAGAAGAACCGAAAGCAATGGTGATGTACTGTTAGCTTGCATCTATGTTGATGGCATGCTGTGTTTGAGTTCCTTAATAGAATTGATCACTGAATTCAAGTCAAAAATATAGAAGAAATACAACAGACCTAGGAATGCTGAGCTATTTTTTAGGAATGGAGGTATTGCAAGACAAGCATGGAGTGTTTGTGTCACAGAGAAAATATGCTCAAGAATTATTGAAGAAGTTCAATATGCTCAATTATAAGCCTTCCTCGACTCCAATGTGTTCAAATAAGAGACTTCATATTAATGATGAAATAGGAGATGCAGCAGTGAAGAAGTATAGGAGCTTGGTTGGCCAATTAATCTATCTAACCCACACAAGACCAGACATGGTCTATGCTATCGGGGTCCTCTCTAGGTATATGAACAGACCTTATAAAACTCATGTAGGTGTTGGCAAGCGACTATTGAGGTATCTCATTGGGACAATTGACTACGACCTATGGTATGCTCACTCAAATGGTTGCAAATTGGAAGGTTTCTAAGATAGTGATTAGACCAAGAGTTTAGAGGATAGAAAGAGCATATACGGAGTTGTTTTCAAACTTGGTGTAGCTACAGTCTCATGGATGTCTAAGAAGCAAGAGGTGATTGTATTGTCTCGTGGATGATGAGGGGCGTATTGAGGATTAAGCTTGTGTCTTTCTGGACAAAAAGGATATGGCCTAACAAGGGTATTCTGGTAATTTTTCAAGCGATGGAGTTTTGGTTTTTAAAGGTCTCACTTGAAGGAAAATGGGTCAATGAACACAAGTCACTACCTTTGCTTGTGAGTCATATCAAAATTTGGCCAAATTCCATCGTTTAGGCCTCGAAAACTCTAATTTTGCCGTTTTTAGTAATAATTGATTTCGAATTATCTTTTTTCTTAGTGCTATTTTCGCCTATTTAATGTAAGCCTATGGGCAAGAGAAAACGAGTTTTGTTATCACTATTTTCTTGAGTAATAAGATTTTACTCTTCCCAATTCCTGGATATCTTTGATCAATAGGTGTTGGAAGCTTGTTACCGGGTATTCGTGCGCGAATCAACGGTCTCGAGTATACCGCTGCATCATTTTGGTATCAGAGCCAGGTTGATCATGCCACCACGAGGACGAGGTGCGGGTCGCCGTACGCAAAGGATGGAGGAGATCTACGATCGTGAGGACGATGCTAGATTTGAGCAGCAAGTTGGTCGTCTCTTAGACCCTCGGATGGAGTAGATGATGGAGGGGCTAACTGAACGGATTACCCAAATGATGGGATAGCATCAATCAAGGGCGTATCTCCGAGAGTGGAAGTGAAGGCACCATTGAGGAAGGTAATGGCTACTTTGCTGACGTTGCCTTGGCAGGGCGACGAGGAGGGCAAGATCGTGGGGTTGACAATCGACACTACCGTGATGAAGATAGGCGTTGGGAATCTGGTATACTGGGTCGATATTCCAGAATTCCATTGGAGACTACAAGCAGAAGATTTTCGAGGCGGAGTTACTGTTGACCGTTCCACGGGAAATAGCATGAACAGGGGAAACAATAGCACCATTCAATGTTTCAGTTGTGGAGAAAAGGGGCATCACCAAGCAGATTGCATGAAGGAATGCAAAAGAGTTATGCTTGCCGAGGAAAAAGACATTATTCCGCCTGTAGTTTGACAAAAGATGACCTTGATGAGGAGGAAGAAGACACAATCGATGTAGGCCCGCCGATGTTTGACAAAGGTGACCTTGATGAGGAGGTCTTCGAGGGTGACGTTGGTGCGGCCTGGGTAGTACGAAGATCCTGCTTGACACCCAAGCCTACTGAAGACGATTGGCGGCGATTTAACATCTTACAATCCACCTATACTATCCTTGGGAAAGTATGCAAGTTTGTGATTGATGCAGGTAGTTGTGCAACTGAAGAGATAATCCCAAAGATTGTGAAGCCAATTGTAGTTGAATTCAAAGACGTATATCCTAAAGAACTACCTGATAAGCTACCACCATTAAGTGATGTTCATCATCAGATTGGTGTTGGTCTTCCAAATCAAGGGCGAATTCGAGGGTGAATTCTATTCAACCTAGGGAGAATGATGAGAGGCGTACTGAGGATTAAGCTTGTGTCTTTCTGGACAAAAGGGATATGGCCTAACAAGGGTATTCTGGTAATTTTTCAAACGGTGGAGTTTTGGTTTTTAAAGGTCTCACTTGAAGGAAAACGAGTCAACAAACACAAATCACTAACTTTGTTAGTGGGTCATATCAAAATTTGGCCAAATTCCATCGTTTAGGCCTCGAAAACTCTAATTTTGCCGTTTTTAGTAATAATTGATTTCATTATATCTTAGGATCGAAATCTCTGATTTATGAGCCGTTTGTGGCAATAGTCTTTATTTTTATAGATTTTTTATTTCTTGCTGATATTTGAGAATTTATTATTTTTGGTAAAATTTTGAATTATCTCCTTTTCTTAGTGCTATTTTCGCCTATTTAATGTAAGCCTATGGGCCAAGAGAAAAGTGAGTTTTGTTATCATTATTTTCTTGAGTAATAAGATTTTACTCTTCCCAATTTCTGGATATCTTTGATCAACAGGTGTTGGGAAGCTTGTTACCGGGTATTCGTGCGTGAATCAATGGTCTCGAGTATACTGCTGCATCACTACGAGCTATGGTATGCTCACTCAAATGGTTGCAAATTGGAAGGTTTCTAAGATAGCAATTAGACCAAGAGTTTAGAGGATAGAAAGAGCATATATGGAGTTGTTTTCAAACTTGGTGCAGCTACAGTCTCGTGGATGTCTAAGAAGCAAGAGGTGATTGTATTGTCAATGACCGAGGCTAAGTATATCGCCAATTCATTAGCAGCTTGCCAATACTTGAGGCTCAAGAAATTGTTGGGAGATTGCGGCATGGAGGGCAAGGGTGAAAGTGAGATTTGGTGTGATGATAAATTTGCAATTGCAATTGCTAGAAACCCAATGCATCATGGGAGGATAAAACATATAGACATTAAATTTGATCACATTCAAAATCTAATCAGTGATGGCATTGTGATATTAAAATATTACAACACAATTGAGAAGCTTGCTAATCTTCTCACCAAGCCTCTACATATCAAGAAGCATAACATATTGAGAACTCAGCTGGGTGTGTGCAATCTTCAGCCACGGTGAGGATATGTTGGTGTGTTGACTGAAGGAGAGCTGTAACATTGACTGAAGTCAAAGTATTGAAGAGAATCTCCATGCTAACGTCAAGAGCAAGACAGGAAAATCCTAAAGACGCCCAACTAAATCCATAGTATCATGATACATACACAATAATTACACCATGCATTAAAACATGGTGGCTAGTGTGATAGTTTTGGAAAATTGTTACTAGTACAGTCATGGAGTGTTGTACTAGTGTATGATGTTATCTTTTATTTTTTAAATTCTTGTTCCTTTAATGTTGTGTTTTGAGTATATGTATGTTGTTGATTTCTAGTCAAGGTAGTTCTTTTAGAGCATTCTTGCTGCCTTTAATATCTTCACCATTGATTCACTTCCATATACTCCTCTTAGTTGATAGTGTGAACAATTATGAGAACAACTTCACAGTCTAAAACTTTGTATTTGCAATTGGAACAATAAGCCTTGTGCCTTTGCTATTTACATACCACCCTAAAATTTATTATGTTCTTCATTTCTAAAGATTGAAAGTTTCTACATGTGATTTTTATTGAGTGAGGAACGGATGAGGTGATATAGTCATATCAACCAAGAACAAAGTTAGGTTTGAAAAAGGATCTTAGAGTGTCTAGGATTGCCTCAAGAGGGATCTCATTATTTCTAATGAAATCGATAAAAATAAATCATCATTAATCTTTCTTCTCTTCTTTCCAATGGAATTAAATTTTTTGAGAGGGTACCAAACTATAACTTTTTTTTTTCATTTTGGAGTCCAAACTTCAATTTGAATTACATTGGTCACCCAACTTCTATCCGATTTCACTGGGTGGTTACCCGAGATATTCCAACCAATTTATGTTGAGGTTAATGCCGAAATATCTACATTAGCGCATGGATGTCACGCTATCAAATCTAGCTGGCAGTACTACATCACCTAAGTTGGCCACATCACCTAAGAGAGTCCACGTTGGCCTTCACCCATGTTTAAAACATCTATCTATTCTCTTAGTCGTTGTGCCGACTTCTTCTTGCCTATAATCAAGAGACAGAGGCTGTGACAAATTGTTTGAAGGGGTTTGGATCGAGTTTTGCTTCTCTTTTGCAGTGAGAGAGATGGACTACTAGCGAGGGAGGAGGAAGCCATTGTCACCATCGAGATTGCGCTAATTTTTGTTCTTTCAATGAGTATATTATGATTAGATTGTTGGAATTCCTTGAGTTGGTTTGAGATATATCAGATCTTTGTCATGGGATTTTGTATAAGCTAAATAATTGTTTTGTCAATGAGATATTATCCATTTCTTTTTATTGAGTCATCGACTGAATTTTGTGGTTGCTTTTTGATGAACAATTTAGTTTTTATATCAAGTAAACATTCTGTAAGTGAAACATTTAAGCTGAATCCAATGTGTGTAAGAAATGCTTTAGTGAGACATTTAAGATGAATTTGCATAACTAATTAAAAAAGATTCAATTAATAAATTTGTAGAAAATAATGGAATTGTAGTTTTTCCCAATGAGACACTTAAGTTGCATTTGCACAATTATAGATGAGACACTTTAGTTGAAATAATGTAATTGCAGTTTCAAGTAATCAATTTGTAGATTATTAATAAAACTGCACACTAGTATTCATTTAAAAGGATTCAATTCTGCATAACACTTTTGATTAAAATGCATATTTACAAAATGAAAGTTAGTTACATCAGGAAATGTGCATCTTTGCAAAATGATAGTCTGTTTCATCCACAAAATATAACTTTACAAAAACACTGCTGGTAAAATACCTTCTGCAGCTTTACTGAGCCATTAGCTTTACAAAATTGTGCTATTTTGGTTTTATTTCTTGTGTAGAGTGGTGCATTTTGATCTTTCCTTCTATGTTGATTTGATGTTTTAGTTGAATTCTTCCAGAATTTAGTTTGATTCCTCTTGCTGAGCTTTTTGGAGTGTGTTTCCGGAGTTTTAGAGGTGTGTGTGGTGTGTGCAAGCTGCACAGAGTGTGTACGGGTTGTACACAGACCTTATAGCCCTGCATGGGGCTGTGCGGCCTGGTGTGCAGGTCACATATCCCAGGCTGGGAGCTGTGCGGCCACTTGTGCAGGCCGCACACCAGGCTACGTACGTGTGTGGGGTGCCTTTTTAAGTCCTTTTGAGTGCTTTATCTTGAGTTTCTTCTTCCTAACTCTCTTATCCTCTCCTCCTCTTATCCGTTGCTATTCTTTGGAGTTTAAAGGTTGATTGTGGAGCTTAAAGATCAATCTATTCTTTGCTCAAGGTAAGCTCTCATTCTCTCCCTCCTTTATTATTTGGATGGTTGAAGTTAGGGTTGGTTTGTGAGTTTAAATTGGAGCTTGATACTTGTTCTTCTTCTTGTTTATTATCGGTAGAACTTACTTCAATCTAGTCGAACCCATGGACCTCCTTCTTTCTTGTTTTAGGGGTTACTGTACCACCGATAGAACTTGGTTAATTCTTTGAGTTCTTTAATTTGTAGTGAAGCACAAACCCATAGGAATTCATTGAGACTCTTGAAACTAATGTTGAGCCAACCTTAGAGTCGATTTAGATTTGCTTGTCATTAGTGAAACCTAGGGTTTCATTTGTTGTGGTTGGCTTGTTTTAATTCTTGTTGTTTGTGTTGGTGCTTTGGCTAGGCGGTGAGATCTCGGCTCGAGGCAAGAAGCCGGTGGAAGATTAGCGCGTCCTAGAATTTAATTGCTTAAGTAGTGAGGGGTTTATGTTGATGCACATTTTACTAGAATATGATTTAAATGCCTTCTTTGTTGAATTGACGATTATGTCTTGGTTTTATCGTATTTAATTCGATGTGTTGATTGATTTGGATGGAACTTCCAGGCTTTTGATTTATATTTGGAAAACTCTTATTGGTTGATTAAAAGTATTATGCCATTATTGCTTCATGCTTTGGGAAATTAAAATGATATTTGTGAGCATGTTTACTTATTGTTGAACTTTTACCATTGAGACTTGTGAAATCGGTCTTCATCCCAGGTTTGGGGATGGTGTTTTGGATCTGAACTACATGTTTGCTATACATTTATTGTATTATTGAGGTTCCATAGGTTTTGATGGTGACCGGGCGGAGCCCTGCCCCACTGCAGTAAGCTGTCCTCGTAGCCAGCCTTTTGAGGTAGCTTGTAGACTTGAGTTTACTGTCCAGGTCAAGTGGCACGTAGAATCCTAAATTGATACGCATCGAGAATCTGGAGTCACCACATGGGCTCTAGGTGGGCCAACATAAAAGCTATGAACACTTTGATGGCTCTCGACCTAGTTGTGACAGCGGCTAAGTTAGAGAGTATTTTTAGGCCATTGCTCATTCCTTTGAGTTGAACCATTCTTTTGTTTATATTTTGACTCGTTGTTTCGATGACGACTTTACCTTATAAGGATTATTAAAACTTGATTTATGTAAGTCCATGGATTCTAAATTGTTGAAGCTCTTGATCAAAAATGGGTCTTTTATGAAGCTTATTGATTTTATTCATGCACCTTGTGTTTAATCATAATTTTGGTGGAATTGCTAGAATTCATGTTTTAAGGCAAGGCTTTATTTAAGAAATCCTTGGGATATTCATGTATTCTACTAGAACTGTGCTAACCCATTCACTGAATGACTTAGGTTACTCACCCTCTCCCTTCTTTCTAGGCTCTAGAAAGGAGTAGAGCGGCCGTGCAGCGGAGTGTTAGGCATTGTTCTCTTTATCTTGCTATTCCTGTCTTATGCATGCTTCTTATTAAACATTTTGCATTGTATAAGGACATGGATACACTAGTGTATTTGCCTCTGTATTTGTATATTTTGTATGTTGTTTATTTATTTTGAAACCTTGTGATATTTATGATCAGTATCCTTCTTGAATTCCATTAGTAGGCTTTTGATGTTGTCGTTGCTTCCTCTATGTGTTAGATGTACCTTTGGTTTTGTGTATTTTTCTGCATAAGTGTTTTTTTGGTTCAGTATTGTTGATTCCCGGATTTGTGTTAGCCTTGTGGTGACTCGAGGGTAGAGTGGTGAGGTGACCCTCCCCTGGTCATCGGTGATTGTCGTGCCCCGGGGCCTGTGGTTCGGGGCATGACAAAATTGCCCAAAATGAAAAAATAATTGTGATCACCTTTTCTTAGGTTATACAAACACCCAACACAAAAAAATGAAAAATAAAAATAAAAATAAAATACATTTTAGGAAGGTAATAGAAGTGTAATTCCTTCAAGAAACCTTCTTGTGTGGGGCAATTGACTCGGCAACTCCATGGCATCCATATTTTCCTTCTTTTGGCAACACCTATTGCTTTACTCCTTTCTTGCACATCTCTTTTAGTTTAATGAAGGACCTCAACATAAGGACACCTATAGTAGAAGAAATATATGTTTCCTTTGTCCATGTCCTTGTTTTCTTAGCCATCAATCTATTTATGTCCTGGCTTCTCAAATGAGTTTCACTCAAATGTTCTACTCCTCTAAGTGTTTCACCAGTATTTGTACAAACCTACATTGTCTGAATAACAAAATATATACTTCAAGCATTACATCAACTCCTAAATGGAAGCTCATTAGAAATATTTACCTATAAGCCATGTACTTCTGATGCTAGTTTATCCTCAACTACGGAATCTTTCTGCAATTCTCCTTGACTTTCTTGGATACTCTTGTAACTAGTTTTGGCACTCTCATTTGGGTTCCTCCTAGAGTAATTGTCACTTAGATTAGTGTTTGGACAGGTATTGTAACTACCTACCATGTTTTTTTAAAAAAATAAAATAAAGTTTGCCATACATGAAAAACCATGCCCTTGTTTGCATATTTTGTTGGTAAAAAAATAGCTAAATAATCTACTCCTCATTCACAAAAAAGAAGGTCATGTATGTGTGTGTGTGTGTGTGTGTGTGTTAACCTGACCTGTGAAGTAGGATCCTGTGACATCTCATTATCATCTGCTATGGAATTTATTTCAATGTTTAATTATTTGCCCATCATTTGATCTCCTGCTAAATTTGTTTCTTCATGAAGTATTTGGGCATGTATTGAAATTAGCTATAGTGGTAAGTTGAAAAATTAAATCAGAAAGGTTTTGGTAATCAGATACATTGAGTAATGAAATGTAGCAAGAATAAAATACATTGCCACAAAATACTGACCTAACTCATTTTCCATGTTCCTTTGGCCATCTCCTCTGAAAATATGTAACATCACCAAAAGATCAGGTTCCACATCTGCATGTATTTATTGATTATAAAGTAAAAATAGCACACATGAACTATATTACCCATAAAGTTCCTACTTGAGACATTCACATGTTGTTGTGGTTTATGTGATGGTTGTGCATCTGCTGTAGTTGCCTCATTTTCAACTTGACTTGCCTCTCCACGGATTTGCCATCTTAAAGTTTTTTTACTCCCCTGACAAACATGCAAGTAAGATTTTTAACATATTAAATTAGTGTTATATACATACATAAATATATACATATGTTTAACAGGACAAGTATACAGTAGAGTACTGACCTGAATTCCATGACACCTCTTATTGTGGCATGCTACACCATTGATACTGCATGTTATCTTTACACACTTCTTGATGACCTTGCCATGAGAAAAACCAATGTTCCCATCATCCTCTCTTCTCCTAAGCATGGTCTTCCTACCTCTCCTCTTATTTATTGGCTCATGTGGGATGATAGGTCCTTGGTCAATTGTAGGGCATGAGTCTTTATCATGTGTTGGATTTAATATGTTCCTATAGGTGTCCATGAAGGTGTTGACCCTATAACAATTATGTATGTAATTTTTTGGCATTTCTTTGTTATAAAACAAAACTGAAATTGCATGGACACATGGAACTCCACTCAATTGCCATCTCCTACAAGAACATGCGCAAAGCTTCGTGTCAACCACAAACTAGCCTTCAGGCCCTACAACTTGGTACTTGTCCCCTCCCCCTCGACCAAGTTGTGTTACAAAACCAACTAAGCTGTTTGACCTTCTCAAGCTTTTCTCAATATTCTAGGGTAGTGTTCTAACATGACCTTTCTGCATTACATCCCTTCTTTTTTGGATTCTTTTCATCAACTATGTCCTAATCATCTCATTAATGGTGATTACACCCTATGTCCTAGCTGTTAGGATTATGCCTTTGAATGCCAATGAGAATACCTTTTTTTAGGTATTCTCATTTGTATTATACATTATTATTATTATTATTATTATTATTATTATTATTATTATTAGGTATTTATTTTAATATTCATATAAATCTTGTGATAGCATTTTAATTAGTTTTGAACATTATAGTCCATGTGTATTAAATTAAACTTTCTACTCTTAGTGGAATAACTTAAATAGTTCACAAATCATAGAATCTTTAATTGGCCATTAAAGGTTCGTAAGAATTTGTATGACATATACTTTGACAAAGAGTGCTTGTTGAACACTATAGAATAGGGGAGCATATGTCATAAATACATCACTGGGATTGGTGTATTCGAACATGACTCGCAACAATCCAATCACATATGTTTTACTCTTAGATAGTTAATGATTGGGATTGTTGGTTATAATCATATGAGTGGACCTTAGACCTGAGGTGTCATGATCACAATGTACTTATGATACCTAGTTTGTTATTAGAGTTGTTAGGCTCAGTTTGCCTTTTGGTAGGGCCAACCTTGAAGTGTGACTATGTCGAGTAAGTAGCAATTGTGAGTGATTACTAAGAAGAAATTCATTCTCTCAGAAATAAACAAGTTAGTATCCTATATGATTATAAGTTTGTGAGATTATAAGACCTTGGTCAAGGCAGTCAAACTAATTGTGTGGGACACGAAGGGTAGTGTAGTAATCTTACTCTACTATGGTTATTAGTATACGATCGAGTTCAGTAAGTTTGACAATTAACATGGCTCTCACTCGGTTGGAATACAAGAACGAAGGATTTATACACATATGGTAATCATAATCGGAAATGTTTCATAATGATCTACTTGTTTGTGTTTAATTGGGTTATGACATGGGGCCATGGGGCAGGCTAGGTGTCACCCACGTCCTTTGGTATCCCCCATTGCCAATTGAAATGAACCTAGGGAGTCACACTTAAAGAGATAAAAATCAATCTTGTTTTGAGTGCAGGGGTAAATTATCTATTTATAATTTTACTTCATGGGATGAGTGAAATTGTAAATTGGTCTAGGGTTTTCATCTTAAGTTTAAATTTTGATTTAAATTCGATGAAAGTTGAATAGTTAATTGAAATTATAAGGACTTAAAAGACAAAAGTGGTTTTAGTTACATTATGACTCATATTTCTAATAGAACTTCTATGATAATGTTTATCATATTATGAAGGTTCATATGTTGAATAGGACTTCATAATTGAATAATGTTTATCATGTTTTATGAAAGCTCTATAAATATGACTCCTCTCTAACCCTAGAGGCAATCAATCAATTCTCTAGTGAGAAAAATCCCCAAGCTCTTTCTCTCTAACCCTAGCCGCTATTTGGAGAAGAAGAGGAGATTGTTTCTCACTTTCGACATATGATCTAGAGGCGTGGGACTTTTCTTCGACACTAGAAGATCTATGACAATCCGAGGGACAAATTCGGCACATGAAAAGAAATTTTTTCAAATGTCATGAGGTAATTTTCTAGGCCTTTCAATTAAAATAGAGTGTTCATTAAAACAATTATATCATATTGCAATTTTATTCTTGCTTTCGCATGCCTCTGATGGTATTATATAATTTTGCGATATTTTCTAACACTAGCTTATAGGATGTGACTATCAAAGCACTCACACAAATTGTTTTAGTAGTATATCACATTTAAATTAACTGTGGAAGTAGGCCCTACTCTAATGTTTAGGTTCAATCTTTTTCATGTAGTCATATGCCCCTATAAACATACCCTTTCAGAATCTCCATTTCTTTCTCAAATGCATGAATGTGTGTGGCTTTAGCACAAGCTCATAACTGGTCTTTGAGTGCTTTTGCCCCTAAATAACTTCCTAAAATTTGTTTTGAATTTGTCTGGCATAATATCTGCGTTCACTAAATGGAAATTACTCTATAATTACAAACATTAATCCCCAATTAATTTTTATTATTGGCCACATCACCACCATTAAACAATTGAAGGAAGTGGTAGGAAAAGAACATCATAACAGTAAACCAAGGAAAGCATAATAGATGATCAATTTATTTAAATTAGCTTTAGTACATGGTGTCATACCTTTTGTTTGTCAGCCATGAAGGCCCATTGCTGCTATCAATGATTCTCGGATCCTGGGCTAGCACCTACACAAAAATCAATACACAAAACAAAGGTCAGTAAACATCATTAACAAAAACACTAAATTAAACCATGTTTAATTGATATTAGTCATCTGCAAGAACTCTTTCCAATTTTCTTTGTTCTCTTTATTTACCAGAGCCCAAGCAATGGGATAGATTCAAATGATTGAATCAATCCCAACAACGTATAGTAGTTGTCCTCCATACAACCTCTTTAAGAATCAACCATCCAGAGAAAGTAAATACCTACAACCTGCCAGAAATCCTGCTCTCACTAGAGCAAGACAGACATAGTGATTAAAAGACCCCTTCATCTGTGCATTTGACAATGATGGTTGATCTAAGATGGGTCTTCAGCAATTCTAGCCTGTAATCATGTAATCTTTTCATTTGGAACTCCTCATCCCTATTTATAAGTCTTTCCCAAGTTAAGAATGAAAAAGGAACCAAAATAATAATAATAATAATAATAATAATAATAATAATAATAATAATAATAATAATAATAATAATAATAGAGTAAGTGTTAAAGTTTATTGTGCGGACATAATGGAAGAAATACACACAAAACATGATAAAAAAAATATTGCCCTATAAACTTTTAGCCTGCTTATATCAACTTCTTGATTGCTCTTTACAGCTTGGATGATTCCAGTAATTTTCTATACAGGATCTGCCCTAAACTGCTCTAAATAATTTAGTGCTATTGAATTTACATTGACATGTCTATTGAAATGATTTCTTGAACGCTCATGATCCAAATACCCTATCTTAATTTGGATTGTGTTTCTGTTACTGACCATGGAGGAAACCCATAAGTAGAAGGGGCATCCTTTCTTACAAATGCTTTACATTTTCCTTTATTGTTATGCTTGAAATTCATCACATAACGATTCTAAATCCCATAATCCTTGACATCCTCTTTAAATTGTTTGAAACTTCTAAATTTTATACCTATCTTAAATTATGGGTATTTCATGTCAACTCCCTCATTAAATTCTGCATATCTAGGCCTAACAGGAACCAAGCACTTCTCATCTGATGAAGAGCATGACTGAAGCTCTTCAGACCTTGCATATTCAGAATCTACATTATTATCACTTCCCACTCTTCCAAGATCCCCTTCTACTTCTATATCAGCTCTAATCTTTGAAGGATCCTCCCCATCTTCTTCATCATGTTTCCCCATTAAAACTATAGTCTGAATCATGGAACTCATTATCCTAATCAATTATTATATCCTCACATTCTCTTCCTAATAAAATCCCCTCTAAGTCTGCATCCTCTATATCTTCATCATAATTTTCAAATTCATCCTGCATAGCTTCTTCTACTACTTCTGCTTCCTCTAATTCTTGTACTCTTTCTACATCATTCAATAGGTCAACCCTACTTGTTTGAACTGCTCCATGGACACAGGAAAAATTTGCAAGTTTAATATAGATATACGCATCGCTATTAGAGTTAACATAGTTTGCCATAGACAGTGCATCTAAATCATTTTTTATCTCTTGTAACCCTTTCACATGTTCATTTACAGCCCTCCACCAAAAACTACTTCATTCAACATCTAACCTAAATTCTTTTACCATGGAAACTAACTCCAATTTAGACATCTGATCTACACAACAATAATTTAGATACCCTACCATGCCTTCTAACCCTGCCCACCATATAATATAACCGAATTGTGAATAATTCTATTGTTGGTACTAGAAATAAATGATACTGAGTAAGTAGAATGACTTCAAATGCTATACTATATAAGACAAATGTAATACACAAGCAGCCATAAATTCACCAAAGGCAAGAAATTAAAATCAAAGAGTACCTTCACCATCCTAACATGTAAAATGAATAAATTGCATTACTCAAGCCACATATGCAAATAAACTTGAAAAATAAAATAATCACATGTAAGATTCTAAAGAAAATTGCATCCAAACAACAACTGTATTAAATTAATTAGCATGCCATAATTACAAGTGTACATACCAAAACAGCAAGGGAAATAAATTAAATCACATATTAATTTAAATAAGCTTGCCATAAATAATCATCATGGGATATAATTGCATCCATTAATGAGAAGAAAATTAAATCACACGCCACCTTAATATTTGGAATCATGAAAAAAAAATTGCATTCATCAATTACATGGGATTTTAAATATTTATATGTTTTAACCATCACTTCTACTTGTCCAAGGATGCAACCTATTTTGTTGCATTGGATTAAACCTACAATGGCTTAATGAAATTATTTATCAAATCATGTCAAGTAGCCTTTTCATTCTCCAACATATTTAAAACATGGTAGTGTCCTACCTTGAATATTACTTTGGATCATTTTGGGATAAGAAAAAAAGAAACTTTGTTAAACTTTACTTCCAATCATTTAGAGATAAAATTACATCATTTAGAGATAAAATTACACAAAGTCGAAATAAAGTTAAATCTCTCCTTGTATAGTGGATGGATTTTTATGTTTTGTTATGAATAACTAATATGATCTTCTTAATCTCTAAATTATATACAAGTAACTTATTTTGAGAGGTTACAAACTTTGATTAATCTATTGTTTCTCTCAGTTATCTATTAGATGCTAAATATTTCACATGGACATAGTACTGTTGCATGAAAGTTGTCATGGTTTTTTTTGGTTGTTCATGGATTCATCACATATCTAATCATATTAAAATACATTGAGAAGAAGTTAGGTATTCTTCAACAATAGTTTCAATAAAAAAAAACATAAAAAAAATAAAGAACATCTTCGAGTTCTTCAACATTGTTTCCGATTGTCATGTCATTCAAACCAAAAACGTACACACCAATTGACAACCGCATTCTCTATCTTGTCATAACACTCACATCAAAGACAATAAATACTACTAGATGGTACAAGGTTTGAGTGAAGGCCACTTACAGTATTCTGGTGCTTCATCCACTTCATGATGTATTTCCCAAGTGACAACCATCTTGCTTTAGGGTTTCACCGATCTCTCCTTCACTAAATTAGAGAATGAACATAGGATGATCGTCTCTCCCTCTGGGAACGGAGAAGGTGTTGGTGAAATGAGCCATTGTTTTCTCCTTCTCTAGGTCTGGGAACAGCTAGTCTGGATGGCAATCTCTGGAGAAAACTTGGTACTTCGTATCCCTTTGCCTCTCAATCTAGGAAGGAAAGAAGAAAGGGGGCAATTTGGGCACATGAGTGAAGGCCACCGTGAGCCCTCTCAGGTAACGTGGCCAACTTAGGTGACATGGCACTACTAACTAGATTTGATAGCGTGGAATCCATCTATTGGCAAGGGAGGAGCTAGGATATATAGGCGAAGGGGACCATGGCCCCCTTGATTCCATCCCTTTGCACATATACTAATATAACATATATGTATATGTATACACACATAGAATAAAAAAGATGAGAGATATGCCCCCACAACAAAATATATATTACATTCGACTATGTCATAATATAAAATAATGTCTATTATATAAATAAAATTAGTAGATATGGTTTAAGAAGTGTGAAAGAGAAGTCATGGCTCTGATTTTCTATAAATTACAACATAGTCTTACAAAATTATATTTTTAAAAAATATTTACAAAAATCAATTATTTGGTCACTTTATTCTTTATAAATTTTTATATAAAATTAATAAAACTATGTTTCAAAAAAATATTTATAAATATCTCCTTTGATCCCGAGTTTTTTACAAATTTAAATATATGTAATACAAAGATTATATTTTTAAAAAATATTTATAAAAATTATTAGTTATCCTCTCATGTTTTCTTTTTCACTTGGCTCTAGCTCGCCTCAGTATAAATTGGTCGGAATGTGGGTAACCACCCGGTGAAATAAGATAGAAGTTGGGTGATCATTTTGATTAAATTGAAATTTGTATCCAAAAATGAAAAAAAAAAGGTATAGTTTAGTGCCCTCTCAAAAAGTTTGCCTATCCAATGCACTTGGCTGACTTATTACAATAACTATTTGAATTTATTAGGCCGAAATTAACTTACATTTAAGTTGTAACTAGGGACAGAAAGTGGGGCTGGGTCATAACCTCTGCAGCCGGTTGTATGCTATTTGATATATTTTCTCAATTTTCTTCAATATCTTAAATTTATATTATTATTGTAGATTATATTGGAAGAATATTTTAATAAGAAAAACTTAGATAACATAATTTAGTTATATATAAGCCTTTGGCTCATTCATTTTAAGTTTGTTTTCATATTGAGCTCATGAACTGAAAGCAATTTTTTTGTGATGTCAAATACATTTATTTTGTAAAGGATTATATTAAAGAAAAAAAACCTATCATATTATTTCTCTCCCTAACACTTGAGGGGAAAAAATAATTTTACCTTCATTGAAATTCATTTTAATATATTTTCTCAAATTTTTCTGATATTTTTAATTTATTTCATTGATAGATAACGCTTAATTTATTTTTATTAATTTAAAAAATCTGTTGAGATTACATAGAATTGATTAAATTTTACATTAAGAAATTTAACATTTTAATTATTATATAAATAATTATTATAGTTATAACAATGAGGTTTTAAAAATTTTAAAGCTTTAAAATTCATGATGAGATTTCAATTTTTTTCAAATAGATGTCAAAAATTAAGTGGCATAACATGTTCTTGATAATGTTTGTTACTATGTTGTAAGTATAATATTAAAACCCGCCACTTTCTTTTTTTTCAGTCCTGGTATATTCTACATCAATAATAATAATACGTTAGGATGTCATATGTGTAATGTTGTTCCCTCTAATTCAGCGATCAAACTAGGTTACTTGCAAGGGACGCAAATGAAAAGTGCACTCCATCCTTCAAAATTTTCCAATAAGGCATATTGTTTAATTAAAAAATTAAGTTATAAATCACTTTTTTTTATAAACTTAGCTTAATTTTAGTTTTGAATTAATTCGATTTTTTTTTTGTCAGTGGCTAGGCCATTTGGAAAAGCAAGAACGTGCACAAGTTTCAAAGAAGCAAGTGGGCATGAAGCCCGGACACATATGTGCTGAGACCACTGCACACAATCATTACTCATTCTCTCAAAAATATATCATCACCCATGATTCAAACTCTCACAATTTATGAAAGGTTCTAATGAGGACCCAGCTATTAATAGACCACTTAGTCATTAGTGAATTAAATCTAACTTTGCTCAAACTTTTGATATTGAATGAGTGAGCAATATGGCCTTACAGCTTGAATGGAAGATTATGCTGCTGTTGTTGATTTATTTGGTCGTGCTACGCTTCTGAATGAGGCATTTAGATTTATCAAAAACATGCCACTTAAACTAGATGTTGGCATATGGGGTGCATTGCTTGGAGCATGCCTGGTTCATCGGAATGTTGAGCTTATTGAACTTGCTTCTCAACACTTTTTTGAGTTGGATCCACAAAATTCCAGTTACTATATATGTGTTGATGTCAAACATTAATGTTGTGGCTGGTCGATGGGATGGAGTTTCCAAAGTGTGAAACTTTATGAGGGAAAGAAAGGTACATAAAGCACCAGGATGCAGTTGGATTGAAATTAATAATGCAAGCCATATGTCTATTGCAGCAGATGTAAGTCACCGAAATTCTTTTCAGATATACTTTTTGTTGAAGCTTCTCCTTATGGAACTTAGACTAGCAAGCTATGTTCCCCAGCCAGACCTTATTTACCCACAACAAGAATGTACTGCTAGAGTTAGTAGTGGAATATATGTTCTCCAAGCTAATGTTGTTCACACACAAGAAGAGTGTATTGCTGAAGATCAGAGATGCGAGATAGGCGATCACAGCATGGTGAATAGGGATGGTCACTGTACTAGAGTTTGAGTGGAGGAATGAATGTTTTGGTTATGTTTTGAGGAAGATTGTAGTGGACCAAGACGAAGAAGTCAAGACAAAGAGTGGAGACGGGGATGCTAAGATGACAGGCGATGGGCAAAAGGCAGGAAGACCAAAGCGCGACAGAATACCGACAAGTGTGACTCGCCTCAGAGAATATGTTATGTAATAAGCATAAGAGTTTGTGCTGTTAATGGGAAGTGATGTCAAGTTATGCATGGATTGTAACCTTTAACCGATGGTTAAGGAACCACGTGGCCATATCTTAGCGGTCATGATTTTGATATAAATGCAATCTATGGATATGGAGAGGATATAGATAACTCTCTGATCCTTTTCTCATCTATGTTCTTATCTTCTCTTCTCTCCCTTCTTTATCCTTATCCCTTTTACCTCCCTTCATTATCTTCTAAGAACTTTATTTAGTGTCCGAGAATCGCCACATTGGTGTTTTCATTGAGCTCAACATGACCGACGGTGCGATGACGCGATCTCGGGCCATGGAGGAACACTTAACTGTCCTCGATGAACGTCAAGACTCCATGCTTGCTAAAATGGAGGAGCTTTGTGTCTCCATCCAGCAACATTCCACACTCTTTCAAGCAATCCAAAAATCCATCGCAACACAGCAGGCCGTGATGACAGATATGTTACTCAAACTCTCCAAAGTGGAGCGCTCCAACGCACCACCTTTACTACCATCACCCCCAGTTCCTAGTTCTCTCCTTAGCCCAACTCCTCTTGGGCATGCCGTGGGACAGACAGACAAAGGAAGGTCCTCAACCGATGGCTCACCTACCTAAGATGGAGGTGCCCTTATTTTCTGGGGAGAACGTCCTTTCATGGATATTCCAGATTGAGCATTTTTTCAACCACCATATCACCCCGAAAGACCAGAAGATTGATATCGCGGCATTTTACATGACTGGCACCGCACTACAGTGGTCCCATTGGTTGACCTCTACCAACCAACTTACAACTTGGACGGCTTTCGTTCGTCAAGCGGAGATCCGCTTCGGACCATCCAAGTTTATTAACCATGAAGCCCGCCTCTTCAAGATTAAACAACACTCCTCTGTGACTGCTTATCTCACCGACTTTGAGTGTCTATCAACAAAAGTTATAGGATTAAGTCAAACAAGCCTGCTTAACTGTTTTCTTTCAGGATTGAGAGACGAAATACAACGGGAGTTGTATATCCTAAACCCTCAGTCGCTCCATGATGCCATTGGCATGGCTAAACTTATGGAAGACAAATGCAATGCCGCATGATTCGCATTGGGGCCACCACGCTTTTCCTCGCGCATGCCAGGTATAACGCCAGTGCAAGCAACTAGTCCACCTACTGGAAATCGTCCTCCTCCGAACATACCATCACTACCTATTAAGCGTTTAACGCCAACGAAAATGGCGGCCCGACGCGAGCGTGGTCTTTGCTACAATTGTGACGCTCCATTTACGAAAGGTCATCGATGTAACCCCTCACAGTTCCTATGCCTCCTCGTGGACGATGATGAGGACCTTTCGATCGACATTCTGCTACTTGAGCCACCACAACCCGGCGACGAGGGAGAACCTCCACCTGACCCAACTCCAATTAATGATACACCTTGTATATCATTTCACGCATTAGCCGGTGTATTGGTGCCTTCCACATTAAAGATTGCAGGGAGGCTCCATGGTAAGGAGGTGGTCGTTCTAGTGGATGGCGGCTCCACCAACAACTTCATCCAGTCACGTTTGGCGACACATCTGGGATTAACCATCTAACCTTCCACCCATATGCGTGTAACGGTAGGTAATGGCGCCGAGTTACAGTGTGGGCGTGAATGTGTACAAGTTCCCCTTCAGCTTGGCAAGACTATCTTTCCGGTCGACCTACTTCTCCTACCTGTCTTTGGTGCTGATATTGCGTTGGGAGTCCATTGGCTTGCAGGACTCGGGCCGACCATCTTCGACTATCGGCAGCTATGGATGGATTTCGAATCTAATGGAGTACTTGTTCGTTTACATGGCATGCATTCCCCTAGTAGCCTCACGTCCTCAGCTGTCTTACTCAAGCGCCATGCTCGTGGTCAACCGAATAGTCAATACTACCACCTTTCTGTCTCACTAAACTCTGACTTGGGAACAACATTATCCCATGCTATAGATCATGTGGCGTCCACCACGCCTTTCTCTATCGCTGCATCTCTTCATGCATTATTGACCTCATATTCTGATATCTTTGCTACTCCGACAGGGCTTCCACCCATCCGCGAATTTGATCACCGAATACCACTACATCCCAATACTTCACCAGTGAACGTCTGACCATACCGTTACCCATACTTTCAAAAGACTGAGGTCGAACTTCTGGTCGGGGAGATGCTCAAAGATGGCGTTATTCGTCCCAGCACAAGCCCGTTCTCTTCACCCGTCATCCTAGTCAAGAAGAAGGACGAATCCTGGAGGTTTTGCGTGGATTACCGCGCTCTCAATGCGGTCACTGTTCACGACCGGTTTCCTATACCAACCATCGAAGAACTCCTCGACGAGCTCACCGGCGAACAGATCTTCTCTAATATGGACCTCGGCTCAAGCTACCATCAGGTACGTATCTTTCCAACCGACATTGAGAAAATAGCATTCCGAACCCATGAAAGGCATTACGAGTTTCTCGTCATGCCGTTTGGGCTCTCCAATGCCTCCTCCACCTTCCAAGCCCTCATGAATTCTGTTTTTCGGGCCGTGATGCGACGATTCATGTTAGTTTTCTTCGACGATGTATTAATCTACAGTCCGACTTGGGAGGAGCATCTTCAACATCTTCAAATAGTCTTTTCAATGTTCCGGCAACACCAACTCTTCGCCAAGCTCAGTAAGTGCACCTTTGGATGCTCGCACATTGCATATCTCGGTCATACCATTTCTGGCGAGGAAGTAACGGTAGATTCGGAGAAAGTCCAAGCTATCCAGTAGTGGCCCTTACCCACATCAGTTCGCAGTCTTCGGGGATTTCTCGGCCTCACGGGCTATTACAAACGTTTTGTGCAGGGTTATGCAACCATGGCTGCACCGTTGATTGACCTATTGAGAAAGAACGCTTTTGTCTGGTCAAAGGAAGCAACAAACGCCTTTCAATCATTAAAGACTGCTGTCTCACGACAACTCCTGTTCTTTGACTTCCCAACTTTGACCGACCATTCGAACTCCAAACTGATGCTTCGGCATTGGGCGTCGGCGCGGTCTTGTTGCAAGATGGCCATCCCCTAGCTTACTTTAGCAAAATACTCTCTCCACGTCTCCGGCCATCCTCTACATATGCGCGCGAGATGTTCGCGATCACTGAAGCTGTTCGAAGATGGCGCCAATATCTCCTTGGAAGGCGATTTGTCATTCATACTGACCACCAGAGCCTACGGTCTCTCTTGCACCAAACCATACAAACACCTGATCAGTATAAATGGCTTGTTAATTTACTGGGCTTTGATTTTGATATATTATACAAACCAGGTTGCACCAATAAACCAGCAGACGCCCTTTCTCGTCTTCCAGATGACAATCCAACTTCTCTTTTATCCCTCACTGTCACTCGACCATTCCCAGCCCTATGGCATTCCCTACAACAAGCCTACAAAGATGATTCGAGTATCGCCTCATTACGGGAATCCATTCAGCATGATCTTGAAGCATACCCAGACTACACCCTTAGAAATGATTTCATTCTTTATCGGAACCGACTCCTCATTCCATCAAATGCGGCCCTTCAATAGTTGCTTATCGCGGAGTTTCACAATACTCCCATAGATGGGCATGCTCGGCATCCGATGTACCTATCATCGCCTCACCAGCACATTCTACTGGCCTGACCAAAAAAAGCATGTACGTGACTTCGTCAACTCCTGTCATACATGCCAAATGGTCAAACCCTTTAACCATGCATCCCAAGGGTTAATTCAACCTCTCCCTATACCTGGCCAGATCTGGGCATCTGCATCACTTGATTTTATCACCCATCTCCCAACGTCCGCCGGCAAGACAGTTATCCTCGTCGTCGTCGACCGTCTATCAAAGCAAGCGCACTTCGTTGCCTTACCTTCTCAGTTCACAGCTTCCCTGGTTGCCGAAGTCTTCGTTCACGATATTGTTCGCCTTCATGGTGTCCCTACTTCTCTAATCTCTGACCGAGATCCACTATTCCTCAGCCTCTTCTAGAAAGAACTCTTTCGCTTGCAAGGGACACAACTATCCATGAGCAGCGCCTATCACCCCCAATCCGACGGCCAGACGGAGATTTTAAATAGATACTTGGAAGACTATCTTCGCTGCTTTGTCGGCGATCATCCACGGCACTAGGTTCGGCTCCTACCATGGGCGGAGTGGCATTAGAATACGGCTTGGCACTCATCCATCCAAATGTCCCCATTTGAAGTGCTGTATCTGACATGACCCTCCTATTCTTCTAGAGTACACTCCGGATACCTCCACAGTTACATCCATAAACACTCTCCTGAATGAACGAACCCATGTCCTCACCACCTTGAAAGAAAATCTCCTTCGTTCTCAAAACCGTATGAAAAACCAAGCCAATGCCAAGCAGGTCGACATCTCCTTTCAAATAGGGGACTGGGTCTTCTTAAAACTCCAACCTTATCGACAGACATCTCTCACTCAATGAGCCACCCATAAATTTGGCCCATTCAAAATACTTGAGAAAATTGGAGCTGTGGCTTACCGGTTAGAACTACCCCCCTCTGCTCAATTAAATGACGTATTTCACGTCTCCAAATTAAAACGCTGTTACGGAGACCCAACGGTGCAACAACTCCCATTTCCAGCTTCATTCCAAGATCAAAAGCCTATCTTCACACCTGTCGCGGTGTTACGATCACGTCTCGTAGCAGCCAAGGGCAAACCGGTCCGCCAATACTTAGTCCAATGGGAAACCCAGTCCACCGCCGACGCTACGTGGACCTCGGAGGAGGAGCTCCGTAAAAATTTCCCTCGCTTTCACCTTGAGGACAAGGTCTGTTCTAAAGAGGAGGCGAATGTAGCGGACCAAGACGAAGAAGTCAAGACAAAGAGTGGAGACGGGGATGCTAAGATGACAGGCGATGGGCAAAAGGCGGGAAGACCAAAGCGTGACAGAATACCGACAAGTATGACTCGCCTCAGAGAATATGTTATGTAATAAGCATAAGAGTTTGTGCTGTTAATGGGAAGTGATGTCAAGTTATGCATGGATTGTAACCTTTAACCGATGGTTAAGGAACCACGTGGCCATATCTTAGTGGTCATGATTTTGATATAAATGCAATCTATGGATATGGAGAGGATATAGATAACTCTCTGATCCTTTTCTCATCTCTGTTCTTATCTTCTCTTATCTCCCTTCTTTATCCTTATCCCTTTTACCTCCCTTCATTATCTTCTAAGAACTTTATTTAGTGTCTGAGAATCACCACAGAGATTAAATAATATTATCCAGTTTAAGGTTATGGACCAATGAGATCTCAGTTAGTGGAGTAAGTTAACCAATGGGTTAACAAGTTTATGCTTTTTCCTTTTTAGTTGAATACTTTTGAATATATAATATATGGGAGAGCACGATGCTCATTGGTTGCTGAGTAAGTCAAAGAAGTCTAATTTTACTTTCTCTTTGTTGACTAGAAACAGCTTGCATCTCTTCTTTTCTTCTTCTTCTTCTTCATCAGCTGGGCATTCCCAAGACTCACTGGTGACGAGGTCCTCAACATTCAATTATTCAACATATGCTTTTGCATGAGAATTTTTTTTCTTCTTCTAACATTATTAATCATTTTGTTCCTCTTCACAATTAACCGTATCAATTTAACTCTTTGCGGATATTTGCACTTTGAGAAATTTTGCTGACTGAAAGTACCACGGATAATCCATTCTTTTCTTTTGAATGTGATCAGTGAGCAAATGAGGGATATCCCAATGAAGTCTAGTCTTTAAAATTCTCAAATAATGAGAAATTTTTTTGCATCAGCATCAAATGAGAAATCCATGATTATTTGGTAGGTAGTATTCTTTTTCGATGTTAATTTTTCATAACGAGAGGGAAAAACCATGGGGCATCGCATATTCAAAGTTCTAGATCTCAACTTGATGCCCTAAGTTGATATCACACCAATACAAGAAGATACAATCAATCAGCAGAATAACCTGGCTGCATCAGTCTCTATCTGACATCACTCAAAATTTGGTCTCGGACCTCATGCACTGCTCCTGTGCACAACAGGCTATATGTGATATCATCTCTAATTTTTTTTTTGCTAGGAAGAACACATAAATTTTTTTGCTAGGAGAAGTAACTAAGAAACATCAAATAAAGGGTCAAAGAATACCTATCTCCATGGTGGTTGCCTGCACCCCAGGCCTTCCTTCTCATGTGGAACGGAAGAAGCTTTCTATTGTTGGGATGACTAATCCTCTCACATGGAAGAAACTATTTGTGTTTATGATGAAAAGAGATATGCAGATCCATCGTCTTACCAAGGCAAGTGATCTCTCTATCTATCTAAGCAGTATTAACATCAGTAAATAAAACAATCGTGAATTTCGAGTAAATGGCCAAGTTGCTAAAGTTGTCGAAGTAGTGATAAATCATATTAGTAAAATTGTGGCATAAGTTCATGAATTAATAATAGTTCTTGCAATGACAATATCTGCTAAATATGGATTTTGATCCTGTTATTAAATTCATTTCAAATAAGTTGTATCTTGTTCAAACTAATTAATAGAGATTGGTAAAAAAAACCAAAATAATTAGTTATAATAAGATAAAAAACACATTTGCGCTTGTGCAATAAGGCCATTGAGTAATAGTGATGTTCATGTGGGACTTAGAAGGGAATGAAACACCAGTTTTGTGATATGTGTGTCTTGATGACCTCAAATGCATGATCTTTGTGTTCTAAGGAGGCCCGACATATGCAAACGAGAGATGCCCATAAATTCTCCAGCAAATACAAGCCTCTTTCCTTTCAAAATCTCCAGCAACCTTTTCCCATCTAGTCTGAAAAAACAAACAAACAAAAACAAAGTTGAGCTTAAGAAGTAGTTGTAGTCTTAAGACATTCTTCAAGACATATTGTACTCTTAATAACTAGATAGGAAATCACTAGCAAGTAAAGTTAAAACCCAAACATAAAGCAAAACGAGAACATAAAACATTCCATAATAATCTTGATGAGTTCAACTACTTCAAAACCCTAATATAAAGTAAAACAATATATCAATGGCTATTTTATATTTGTAAATGAAATAACAGGCAAAAAAAAATAAAAAATAAAAAATCAATAGTAAAGTAAGTTCCTTCCTCGCATTAGCTTCTTTAAATTATCTTGATGCTTTATGTAAACATTGTCAAAGCTTTCAAAGTTTATAAAGAACACTCACACTCCAAAACGAAAAAAAACACAATTCATTAAACCCAAAAAGAAAATAAATAAATAAATAAATAAAGGTAGAATACCCAATTTTGTCCCTCTAATATAGTCAGTCTGCCCTTTTGGTCCCTCTAATATAATTTGTTCCTATAAGGTCCCGTATTTTAATTTTTGAGAAATGTAAGTCCTCATAAGGACCTCCTAGGGACAAATTATATTAAAGAGAGGGATTTATATTTCTCAAAAATTAAAATATAGGTCCCTTCTAGGGACAAATCATATTAGAGGGACCAAAGGGCAGACTGACTATATTAGAGGGACTAAATAGGGTATTCTACCATAAATAAATATAATTGAAAGATTCTCTTCAGAAAAACCCATAGAATCAGTCTCTGGTAAAAAAAACCTAATGATAATAATAACTAAAGAAATTTTGAGAATACAAGCTACAACACAGTACCATTAAAATCCAAGAAAACTCAACAAGAACAGAAACCACCAATAAGAACCCAGAGATGAAACACTCTCATTACCAACACCCAGGAACAATAGTAATATTGATATTTGCACGATGAGACTGAATAAAGATTAAATCCATCAATGCTCAAAAAAATTAAACATACTAATATAATCAGACCATGAAAATGACCAACCTTAAAAAACACTCATTGAATCCAAGAGATTATTATTACTAACATTATATTCACGAAGACCAGAACCCAAGAAATCGAATTCAAGAATAAAAAACTACAGCATTTAGCAGGAATAATACCCAAAAAGTCCAAAAAGCTAAAGGACTTCAAGAACATTGGTCACAACAAAAAAAGCAAGAAGCGTTAAAGCCCAAAATAAAAAATCTAAACAAATTTATAAGAATCTAAAGCACATACAAGCATTGATATTCATAAGTAAGTGTATGAAATTAATATCCATAATTGTTGTGTTGTATCACACCTATCTATTTACAATTTAGCAAAATTGTTTACTTATCTATGTAATCTGTTCAATATGTTATCTACCTATTCATTTTATGTAAACATTTTTATCTATAAATTTCTATTGTACATGTTTTTGTTGATGCTTGTTGTCTTCTGCTAGTTTGTTTTACCCGTGGCCAACTAACAATCTGAAGTTGAACTGCTCGGATATGGAAAGGTTTACCAAAATAACACATTGACGGTTTCAGAGTCATCTGATGCTATCAGAGCACCCAAATATGTAAGGACAAGGCCAAGGAAAATAGATGAGAAACTGAAGGGGGAGCCCTCTCAGACGAAGGGTCAACATAGTATGCAGTCAGATAGCATATAACGGAGTATGGCCAGTAATCACTATATATCCTCAAGTCCAGTGAGAAAGGCCATGAAAGACAAGAACTATGAAACCTTGATGGATGAGTTGATAGCACTTCGTGCGAAGGTCAGTGTTGTTGAAGGGAAGAAAGATGCAGTTAAAAGGAAGGAGCAACCCACACTAGAATGAATGGATGATATTGGTCATTCAATTAAAAATTAATAAATTTACACCAGGTGTAATACCCTGAACTTTTGGATACCTTTTGAAAAATATATTCAGGGTATTATCACATGAGTTGTAGTAATATTTTTCTGCAAAGCAATTTTGTTGAGAACTTCAAGTGAGAAAGCTCAAGGACCTAAATGTGAGGATTTATAAAAGATTTTGGGTTCACAAGTAATAAAAAGGTTTGATCTGAAGTATTTCTGGAAACCAAGGGCTGAAAGGTAAGTTTGCAGGGACCTTTTGAAAATACTATTTCATGATTCAGGGACCACTGGTGACTTTCCAGGGACCTTTTTTGTAAGAAATTTTAATTTTAGAGACTGACTGTGAATTTTGGCAGACATTAAGTTAAAAGAGATAAGAAGATTTTAGATAAGGTGAATCTTTCTTCTTCATTAAAGGGCTTCTAAAACGGTGAAAGAAAAGAAAAAGAGAGAAGATAAGAGAAAGAAAATAGGGGAAAATGGGAGGCTTGAGGAGTTTGGGCTTGGAGATCGTCGGAGGGAGCTCGCTTGAGGATGGTTTGGCTTGGTAAGAATTCTCTTGGTGTATTTTTTTTTTCCATGGATGGGTGTATGTGTGTATGTATGTGTATGTGTGGTGGGTGTGATGAAGAAGAAGAAGATAAGATTTGAAGAAGTGTTGATGGAGAGGATGAAGTGGGTTTTTGAGATAATTTTGTTTAGAAAATCTTTATATTTGAGTGGGATTTTGCTTGAAATGGAAGATGAATTTTCAGGTTTACTATAGATTATTGTATCAATCAAGATTAGGGTTTGTTTTATTTTATTAAGTGATGATGATGATGATGATGATGATGATGATGATGATGATTAAGATGGTGATGATAATGGGTGCATATTAAGTGGTTGAGCTTAACCAAATTGGTTGAGTTGGGCTTGATCAAATCAAGTTAAGTGGGCTTGATTTGAATTAGTCAAGTTCATTCAATTGGATTGGAGTTGGGTTTGGCTAGCCAGGTTGAAGTAGGTTGGGTACATTTGGGTTTGATGAGAGTAAAGAACTGGTTTGGTGCAACTAGGGCTTGCAAATAATCAAACTGTTCGCGAGCAGCTCGAGTTCGGTTTGATATTGGTTCGAGTTCGATTCGATCATTTTAATAACAAACTGAACTTAAACTTAAATTTGAGCTCGAACAATAAACGAGTTGAACCCAAACTAGAGTCAGCTCGATCGAGTTCGGTTCGAAGTTCGAATATATATATATTATATAATATATAATAATTATAATTATTATTATTGGTTGTGTTTTTTAATTTATTTTTAATTTTTAAAATTAAAATAAAAATTAATTTAAATTACAACAATTTTTTTTAATTATTTTTTCTTAACCGTTGGATCATTTGATCCAATGGTTGAAATTATAAAAAATCATCTAAAACCCTTAATCCATTCCCTACTCCCTAGTCCCCACTCCCTCGTCTCCCCACCCTCGTCTCTCCACATACGGATATACCACATCCCTCGCCACCACCATCTTGAAACCCTAGAGAAAAATCCAGGTAAAAACCATTTTGTTCTCCTCCACGAGCGAGAGAAGAGAGAGACAGAGAGATCTTCTCTGCTCTCACCTTGACGTGTCGCCGAACTCCCAGCCTCGCCACCCCCACTGCTGTTCTTCTCACCTTTACATCAAACCCTTTTCGTTCGACTTTCTTCATCATCCATCCTACTTGTCAGCAATCCCTGGCCACACGCCCCAAGGTATTCTGCCTTCTCATCCTCTTCCTTTTCTCAATAGATCTATACTTAGGTTTTGATGCTTCAGATCTTGTTTGTTTTTGCTTGATTTTACTCAAATAAGGGTTTTGCTTTCGATACCTTTGAGACCTTGATTTTTTTTGGATTGTGATATTGTTTGGTTGAATCTTGTGTTACTCTTGAGAAAAGGAACAATCATCACTTGTTTCGTTTTTTTGCTTCTTTTTGATTTTTTTAAGATTGGATTATTTGTCAAGGTGCTCAATTGTGGAATTTTGGGGGTATTTCTTTTGATGATTCTTGGATGAGAATTGAAATGTATGAATTTTTGAGTGAGAAATTTTCCTAGAGAGTTGATGTTAGGGATTTTGTTTGCAACCTTAAAACATTGTTAAATGGCTCATCTTTTTCATGCTTCCATGTGTATTAGTTTTCAAGTTTATTAATTGGATTATGGATTGTTGGTGTTTCATTTTCTTGTATGCTTTTGTAATCGAAACTCTACTTTTTCCTTTTCTTTTTCTATGATCAAAATGACATCTTGCTTGTGTTGCTGCTTCATTTTTTATAATTTTGTTTTAATCTTACTCAGGATTATTGTTTAATCTTAAGAGCTTGCTTCTATGTGAAAATTAGTTGGCCACGTGAGCACTGTGCTTTTAGATCCAGATTTAATTGTCATTGTTTGTTGTGTTGCATAAATGGTCTTTGTGGGGATGCTATTTCTTTCTTTCTCTCTGTGATGACAATTCAAACATGGGTAGTTTGTTATTTGTTTAATACTTTATTAGTTTAAATTGTTTATTGATGCTTTATTTATTGAAAAAATGTGTTCAATTCAGCTTGTTGAGGTTCCTATACTTTCTCCTAAGAAAGATCAGATATTGTTGAAAGTGGAAGTTGCAACTTTGAATCCAATTGATTGGAAAATTCAGAAAGGCATAGTGTGACCATTCTTGCCTCCAAAATTTCCATTTATACCAGGTGAAACTTTTCATTCCTGTGCTACATATTTAAGTTAGTTTTTGTGGATTTTCTAACTCTAGAATGGAAACATTTCCTAGTGTAGGACTAAATTTAGTATTTTATATTCTCTTTTTGCAAACATTTAGTCAACATGCAGATTGAACAGCACTCCTCTTATTCAATTTTGTTTTTTCTGCATAAGATTTTCTGAATTTCTTGATCTGTGTTTCTGCAAGTTTTGTGGGTCTGTGTTTCTGAATTTTTGCAAAATCATAAGTAAGGTATGGTTGAATTATTTTATTTCCTTTTATATTATAGCGTAAGGATTACATCATAGCATACAACATGCAATACTTTATATTTGATGATGTTGGACACCAAAGAAGGTTTAAGACCTAAGTGCATGATCTCTCTATAATTGATATAAATGGTATGAGCATGTGACATTAAGATGTAATTAATTAATAGCCAACTTTTTTCCTTTGAATTTAATTCTAAATCATGGGATTGTTGGTTGGATGTTGGTATTGCATATGAGGAAATAAAATGGTTTTCAAGAGATGATTTGGACTCAAAAGATGAATTATACTTGCCCTTGGATTTTGTATTGGATTTTACTTTGGGTTTATGGTCCAAGTTTTATTTTATTTTTTTCAGTTATTTTGTTGGAATGTAAATCTCTATTTATAGTTACTTCATTGTTTCTATTTGTAGAAATGTCTGAACCTGACACACAACAATCAATGGCCAATACTAACCTAAATCCTATACAAAGTGGTACTCATAGTGAAGAAGTAGAGACAATTCCATGTGACATAGAAGATAATGAAATTAAAAGAGGCCGGAAAAAAGTTTCCAAAGTTTGGACAGAATTTCAGATTATAAATATTCAGGACAGAAATGAAGTAGTTCAAAAATATGAATGCCGTCATTGCAAGAAGAAATATGCAGTTTCTAAGTCAGGAACAACCACTCATCTTAAGAGACATTTAGATGATTGTTTGTATTACAGAAAACAACACAAGAATCAAAAAATTATTAGTTTATTACCTTCGGACAGCGGAGATGGTGAAATAGTTTTATCTTTCTCCACACAATCTTTTTCATGAGCAAGATTAGAGAAGTTATGGCCAAAATGATTACAGTGCATGAGTACCCATTTAGTATGATAGAGCATTTTTGGTTTAATGTGTTAATGAAGTCCATGAACTCTCAATATGAAAGAATTTCAAGAAATACATCAAAATCAGATTGCTTGAGATTGCATGAAATTGAAAAAGAAAAACTAAAAAAAACTCTGAATAATGTTGAAAGAGTTTGCCTTACCTCCGATACTTGGACATCAAATCAAACAATTGGCTATATGTGCTTGACTGTGCACTTTATTGATTTGGATTGGAAACTACAAAAACGTATCATTAGTTTTTATGAGCTTGAACCACCTCACACGGGTATTGTCATCTCTGATGCTATTTTAGAATGTCTTTTTGAATGGGGTATCCAAGATAAAGTTTCAACAATCACATTAGATAATGCAACAACTAATGATGTAGTTGCAAGAAGTCTAAAGTCTAATTTTGAATCAAGAGGCAAGTTGCACTATAAAGGTCATATTTTTCATATCCGTTATTGTGCACACATTTTAAATTTGATGGTCCAAGATGGTCTCAAGGAAATTGATAGTATAATTCACAATATAAGAGAAACTGTCAAGTACTTAAAAATCACCATCCAGATTATTTAAATTTGGCGAAGTTGCAAAGTCAGTCGAATGTTTGTACAAAAAGAGGACTGCGTATTGATGTTCCTACACGTTGGAATTCAACTTATGAAATGTTGGACCGTGCTTTTAATTTCAGAACTGTTTTTGATCAGTATGCTATTAGAGATGCAAATTATAAATGGTTTCCTACTTCTGAAGACTGGGAAAATGCCAAAAAAGTTGCTGAATTTTTGGAAATTTTTTATGATGTTACACATCTTTTTTCTGGCTGCTTGTATCCTACTGCAAATACATTTCTACCAGAGGTTTGGAAAGTTAAAGAAGTTCTAAATATTCATTCAAAATCTTCAAATCTGTTTTTGAGAAATGTAGCAATAGTAATGGGTGAGAAGTTTGACAAATATTGGAAAGATTGCAACATGCTTATGGCAATTCTTTCGTTGTTTTAGATCCAAGATATAAAATGGTGTTGATAAATTTCTATTTTCCTCGTATTTATCCTGATTTTGAACATATTGAAAAACAGTTCAGCTGAAACAAGTTATGGTGGATGTATTTGAAACATATGCAAATGAAAATGTCAATGAACAACCTTCAAGTTTTGCTGGCTGTTTTTCAGAATCGTCCATTAGTGTTGCAACATCATCAAGAAAACCAAAAAGTAGAGGCAGATCTGAATTTGCTGAATTTAAACAAAAAAATGATCTAACACAACCTATGAAATCTGATTTGGAGATTTACTTGGAGGAAGGGATAGTGGAATGGGAGCAAGAGGATGCTACTTTTGATGTTTAGGTCTGGTGGCAGTTAAATTCTCTTAAATTTTGAACTTTGTCTAGAATGGCCCGTGATTTGCTCACAATTCCAATGACTACAGTTGCTTCGGAATCAGCCTTTAGTGCTGGTGGGAGGGTACTAGATAAGTTTCAGCAGCTCTCTTGCTCGGAAAACCCAGCTGAAGCTTTAGTATGTACTTTCGCAGATTGGCTTAGAGCCACTCAAAAAGAACACAAAAACCAAAAACATGATAAGTGTATTTATTTAGAAGAATTTATAGTTTTATATTAATTTAAGGTTTTTCTTTACCTTAATCTAATTGTTTTTTATATTGTATAGATTGAAGAAGATGAAGAAAAACTAAAGTTGGATATTCCCGACAACTTTGCCACTCTTTAAGCATCCTTCATGGTCTGTTTCTATCATTCACATGGGTAAAAGTAGTGCTCCACTTTGAAAAATATTGCATTTGTTTTGTTTTGATAGGGTGATACTTTAGTAAGTGAACATGGATAAGTTGATGTTTTTGGCTCTTTGCAAGTTGAGGGTATTTTCTCGATTTCTATCGATCTTTTGGCTCTTTGCAACTTTATGAATTTAGTAAATTATTTTTGCCACAAGATTTGGTTCTGACCATAGCTTTGGTGCATATCCTTGTCTTTTAGTGGGAATCTAATATATTCATTCTCATCTTTGGTAGAATTCTTTCATCGACTATGATGTCCTTCATAAGATTGCAATCCCTCAGCCCAAAACAGACTTGCTGGGTAACTATATATGAAGCATGTTACTATTCTATCTTTTCTCTGTTTTCTACCATATTTTTTTGGGGAAATTTCAAAAAAAACCATGTGGTTTTGTGTTTTTGCAATTGAAGGCATGTGTTTTTTTTTGCATTAATGTACTATGTGGTTTTTCGGTTTTGGCAAATCAAGGCAAAACCATCAACTCCGTCAAGTTTTGCTTACGTGGCAGGGTAAAACTGACATTTCACTTTAAAAAAAACCTTTTCTTTGTCCGAGCTGGCGCCAACTCATTTATCACCCATCATTAGGTTAGTAGTGGACAAAGGGGAAGCTATCAATCGGGCTTCTCCAGATCAAGCTTCTCCAGATCTCTTTTCTTCTCTCTTTTATTCTTTAAAATCAAAGGATCCTATATTAATCAAAGAGTGTGGATGAAGATGAGGAAGAGGAAAGAAGCCAGCACTGCCCTTTTTTTTTTTCTCTTTTTTTGCCTAGATTTGAGTATGTATTAGTTCAGTATTTGATTAGTCAACTCATAGCTGGAGAAGACGACTAAAATTGTAATTGTAATTTTTGTTTTTCATTCATGTTTGTGACCATGGTCTGCAATTACATAACGATATGAGTTAAGTATGTACTTATTAATTTTTCCATTAAATATGCTTTGCAATTGTTGTAGTTTTAAATATGCTTTGCAATTGTTGTAGTTTATGTTGTTATCCGAATATAGATGATCACAAGAAAAATCCAAAGAAGATGAGCATTTGAAACCAACCAAACTAACATTATCAATTTTAAGCAAATCAGATTCAAAATCTATGTCAATTTGGAAATACAATTATGAGTACTATATTACAAAATACAGTAATGGAGTACTACAGAACAAAATTCAAAGAAGATAAGCATTTGACAAAAAAAAAACCAACAATCAAAATAGCCTTATCAATTTTAAGCAAATCAGATTCAAAATCTGTATGTCATTTGGAAATACATACATGATTAATTTATTACAAAATACAGTAATTGTACATAAGAAAATTCAAAAGAAAATGAGCATTTGAAAAAAAAACCAACAACTAGAGTAGGCTTGGCAATTTTAAGCAAATCAAATTCAAAAAACTATATGTTATTTGGAAATACATATAAGACTACTTTAGTACAAAATACATTAATGGTCTAGATTAGTACAGTCCTTCAGTCATTTAAGTTGTCTTAAAACTTCACTAATGCAGATCAAGTAAAAAACTGTATTAGCTATGCTGCCTTTCTCTTATGCAGATCAAATGACTCTTGTCTTAGCTGAGATGCATGTCCTGTAGATTGAGTTGCCTTGTGGGGATTGTTGGTGCTAGCTGTTGGAATGGGTTGCCCATGTGACAGTCGAGTAATTATCTTCTGAACACTGGAAGCAGTATGTGCATTGTATGTTGATGGTCTATTTGGCATTGAAGTTCTATTAATGGTGGGCTGCAACCAAGTGCAAATAAATTAGAATATTTAGTTGAAATATGTACATGTGGAAGTAAAAAAATCCAGCCAGCATCAAACATACTCCATGTTGTGTAGGCTGTGGTAAAACTTCACATTTGTTTGGACTTTTCCTTGGTCTTCTCCTTTTTTTTGGAGGACTCTACAGACAACAGACAATATGTTACATAATTTGAAACTCACATGGATCACAAGTACAAGTAATTATTTGATTTATATAGAAATTAAATGAACACATACCCTGTTTGGTATAGATGTCCCACTCTCCTTTGCCTTTTGAAGTCTAGCTCTCCTTTGCCATGGTGTTTCTCCTGTGATAGACAGCCTTACAACCTCGTATATTATGGCCAGGTTGGTGGCAATTTCCACATAAGACATTATTACCAGCTCTTGAAACCTTATATGGGTTCTGTGGCTCATTTGGATTTTTTTTCTATTCCTTTTGGGTCTACCTGGGGGTTTCTTCACAATCCATGGGTGAATGTCTGGTAAAGCAGTTTTTTCCCATGCATCTTGGCTGGGAACTGGTTGTATGGAATGTTTGTACACCTCTAAGTAAGTTGACTTGGTGAAGAAATGATGCACATATGATTCTGGCTCTTCTCTGTTGCTGTGGATTGCAGCTACGGCATGTTTGCATGGTATTCCAGTGAGGTCCCACATCCTACAGGTGCATGTTCTATTTGCCAATCTCACAACTGATGTTGTATCATAAAAATCAACCTCATAAACCCCTTGACCAGCAAAAGTGCAGAAACAATTTCTGCTTTGCAACTTAATTTTTTCTAGCATATCTTGATAGTTAGGGCAAATGTTACCCTTATAGTTTTCCATGCCATTTTGCTTCACATAATACCTCTGCATCAATTTCTTCCTAATCCATTCAAACATTTTCAAAACTAGTAAGATCCTTGCTTTCCTAATATAAGAATTAAAAGACTCACATATGTTATTTTGTAAAGCATCTGACTTGGTGTGGATTGAGAAATAACATCTTGCCCAAGTGTGTGGATCATGTTGCATACACCACCTATAGGCATTCTCATCCTTTTCCTTCATTCTTGCCATATGTATCTCAAAATGCCTCTCAGTCCCAGCAGATGCAGCTGCCCACAACAACTTCTTATACTCAAATCCCTTGAATTTTTGTTTGTAGTTTTCATACATGTGTTTAACACAAAATCTATGCTCCACTGTGGGCATCAATTCCTTGAATGCCTGTATCAATCCCTACAAACCACACATAATCACATGTCAATAGATACAACAATTTATGTAGCTCAAATTAAATGCAAGAATTTACTTAATACAAACCTTTTGTTGGTCAGACATGAAAACCCAGCCTAAGTCTTCTGGTCTACCAAAATCTTCAGACAATAATCTGAGGAACCAAAACCATGATTCTTTACATTCAGCATCAACACAAGCAACTGCCAGGGGCAACATGTTTTCGTTACCATCTCTGGCTATGGCACATAACAAATGACCCCCCATCATTGTCTTCAAAAAACAACCATCTAGGCAAATCAATGGCCTTAAGCCAGAAAAATAACTCAGCTTCTGTGCTCCAAGCCTCATGTACATACATTTGAATACAATTAATTCCCTAGGCAACACTTGTCTGGCATCAGCTACCCTTCCTCCAATACTTTCATCATTCTGATTTTAAACCATCAAGGAAGTCTTGATTTTCACTAGACACCCTGGATTTGTTTTTTCAATGGTTGTTGCATAGTCATACAATCTCTTGTATTGATTCTTTGTATCACCTAGTATGATCTTATTTGCAAATTGCCTAGCTCTATAGCACTTTGAAATGTGTATATCAGCTCCACACTCCCTACTAACTCTTTTCTGCATTACTGATGCTGCCCACTCAGGATCATCTCTCATGTCTTCTAGGTACCTCATTGCCAAGTACTTTGTGCTCACCATGTAGCTTAGATATTTTTTTGGACAACTGTGCTCAGCCTTGAAAGTCTTGATCTGAAATGTAGGACTGTCTCTGAATTTTGATGCATGAATTTTGAATCCACATCGATTTTCACACAGCTATAATCATTCTCTTGTTGTTCGTTTGTAGTTTGTAGGAATAACCCCTTGCAATTGCCCATGCTCTAAGGGCTTCCCTAAAACTTCTGTGACTAGAAAATTGCATACCTAACATCAATTGTGGATTTTTCATATCCTCATCTTCATTGAAGTCAGCATACACATTTTTGGTTTCCTCATCAGACCCATGAAAGCTAAACATATCATCCTCATAGTGTGGGGATTCATTGAACTCCTCCATCAAATCTTCAGCCATTAATTTTTCATCAGCGTGTTTTATTGTCCTGACATTGCATGCAGCATTAGAAACATCATCATCTGACCCTTGAGTGAATATATCATCTTCATCTCCTTCAAAATCCTCAAACATTCAACTAGCCTCATTTAATTCTGACTCATCACTTATTTGATCATCACTTGCTAACCCAGAAGGTTGGTATGTTCCATCTGAAGAATTACCATCCTCATCTACTTCCACAACATTAGCCATATCATGCTGCCCGTCCATTACTGCATGAGGATCATGCTCAACTTCAACAAGAAGTATTGCCACCCGAGGATCATGCTCAACCATGAAGACATCAATACTATCCTAGCAACTATTATAATATACCATGTTACTTGTGTCTGCATCATTGAAAATCTCTTCAATCCCATCATTGGTAGGGAGCCCATTAATTTTAAACCACATCCTCCCACCCCTTTCACATCCCTAAATCCAAGAAAAAAATCTAATAATGTGAAAAATGATATGTAATCCACATCTACTGATCTGACTATATCAACTTGCCCTCCCTCATACACCATCTCTTCCTTCCTCCACCTTCCTCCATAGTGTAGGACAAGGTCCACATGTGTCCCCATGCACTGAGTTAAAAATTGTGTCACTTAAAACAATGCACTGAGAAATTAAAATTTGCGTCAATTGGAAACAAAAACAATGCACTGTGTCAATTAAAACTTGTGCACTGAAAAATTAAAACAATGTACTGAAACAATTTATTTAGCATCCATTGAATCAAAGTTGGAAAAAATTTATTCAATATCCATTGAATCCAAACAATCAAGTGTGCCATACTATATGAAAAAATTAACTCAGTCAGTCCATATGAAAATTGTGTCAATTGGGAAAAAAAAATCACTTGGAAATTAAACTACAACAATCAAGTGTGCCCTCTAAACTGAAACAATTTATTTAACATCCATTGAACCAAAACTGAAAAAAATTTATTCAACATCCATTGAATCCAAACAATCGAGTGTGCCATCAAATATGAAAAAATTAACACAGTCAGTCCATATAAAACTTGTGTCAATTAGGAAAAAAATCACTTGGAAATTAAACTACAACAATCAAGTGTGCCCTCTAAACTGAAAAATTTATTTAACATCCATTGAACCAAAAACTGAAAAAATTTATTCAACATCCATTGAATCCAAAACAATTGAGTGTGCCATCAAATATGAAAAAATTAACTCAGTCAGTCCATATAAAACTTATGTCAATTAGGAAAAAAAATCACTTGGAAATTAAACTACAATAATCAAGTGTGCCCTCTAAACTGAAACAATTTATTTAACATCCATTGAACCAAAACTGAAAAAAATTTATTCAACATCCATTGAATCCAAACAATCGAGTGTGCCATCAATTATGAAAAAATTAACTCAGTCAGTCCATATAAAACTTGTGTCAATTAGGAAAAAAAATCACTTGAAAATTAAACTACAACAATCAAGTGTGCCCTCTAAACTGAAACAATTTATTTAACATCCATTGAACCAAAACTGAAAAAAATTTATTCAACATCCATTGAATCCAAACAATCGAGTGTGCCATCAAATATGAAAAAATTAACTCAGTCAGTCCATATAAAACTTGTGTCAATTAGGAAAAAAAATCACTTGGAAATTAAACTACAACAATGAAGTGTGCCCTCCAAACTGAAACATTTTATTTAACATCCATTGAATCAAAACTAAAAAAATTAACTCAGTATATATAAACTCCTGGGCATATCAATGGAAATTAGAACCCTATCATACAAATACAGAGAATGAGTTTTTTCAATGGAAATACCTGCTCAGTCACCTTCACACACTAAGGAATTTGGATTTCCTTTTGTGCAATCCTATCCGGAGGAGAACGCCACCTTCGTTTGAATCATAGAAATCCTGGAGATAACTTTTCCTTTCTCCACTGATGTTTGAAAGTTGGGTAATAATTGAGGTGGTGCTAAAGAAGAAGAGAGATGTTAACCTTCCATTGAATCCAAACAATCAAGTGTGCCATCAAATCTGAAAAAAATTAACTCAGTACATATAAAACTACTTGGCATATCAATGGAAATTAGGACCCCATCATACGAATGCATTGAATGAGGTTTGTCAATGGGATTAGGGAAATACCTGCACAGTCACACTGAGGAATTTGGATTTCCTTTTTGCACAACCCTATCCAGATGAGAACTTCAGCTTCTTTTGAACCCTAGAAATCCTGTATGAAAGATAACTTTCCCTTTCTCCACTGATGTTTGAAAGTTGGATGATAATCGAGGTGGTGCTGAAGAAGAAGAGAGGTGTTAACCAGCTCATTAAATAACTTTCTCATTAAGCTAAATCCATCATTATTCTAACTTAATGAGATAATTAAACTAACTAATCCCAGTTGGAGCCAGCTCGGAAAGAGAAAAGGTTTTTCTAAAGTGAAATGTCAGTTTTACCCTGCCACGTAAGTAAAACTTGACGGAGTTGATGGTTTTGCCTTGATTTGCCAAAACCGAAAAACCACATAGTACATTAATAAAAATAAAAAAAAATAAAAAATAAAAAAAAAACATGCCTTAAATTGCAAAAACACAAAACCACATGGTTTTTTTTTAAAATTTCCCCTATTTTTTTATATATTTCTTTTGTAGGAGGGAGTACTATAATTATATATTGGTTATTGAGATAATATTGAGATAATTTCTCACTATTATATGTATCCTTGACATCTTTTTGATTTTCTTCTATTTGCTCCAATGTAGTCCAGATATGCTGAAGGCATTCCATTAGATAGTATATTTGTTCATCCTTCTATGGTTGAAATGTTGGATGCTGCTATAGAGGATGCCATTGAGCATGGTAACTGGTAAGCAATTACTTTGGCTTTTTTTATACACTTGGATGCTAGGATTGTTGGAAAAATTCACCTTTATATTTGTTCATCCTTCTTTTGAATCCTTAATCTTTAAATCTGAATGTTAAAGTTTTTTTTTAATGGTTTCTAACTTTTGATCAGGTATCATTCATTTCATCACACTCAATTCAGAACAAGTCCAGTGATTGTTTGTATGAGAAGTCACTCAAAAGAAAAGAGGAGACATGTGTGTTGAATGAACTCTCTAAAATTACTTTTTTTTTTTTAGCAATTATATAATTTGTTCCAAGTTTATGTGATTTGTTACAAATTTATGAATTTAGCATATTTATTGTTTTTTGAATCGAACTCGAACCGAACTCGAGCTGAAGATTAAAATTTTGAACTCAAACCGAATTTAAACAAAGATTAGAATTTTGAACTTGAACCGAACTCGAGCTAAAAATTAGAATTTCGAACCGAACTCGATCTGGGCTCAGCTCGTTCGAGTTCGGTTCGTTGCCAGGCCTAGGTGCAACCAATTGAGGATTAATTTGATTTGGACTCAATGTATAATTGAGTTGGGTTGAATTTAGGTTAAGTTAATTAATATTGAATTGGGCTTGGTTTAGATTTTGGTCTAATGACTTTGGGGTGAACCAATTCAAGGAGAATTGGGTTCAGTTGAACCAAGCTAGTTTAAGAGATTTTGTAAAACAATTGGAATTGGTTCAATGCTGGTTGGTGAAATTGAATTTGGTTCAGCGAAAATTGAGGTTGGTTCAAGTTGGTTTAGGATGGTTTAGCCCAAATTGAGTTGGTTTAAGTGCAATTGGAGGCTAGTTTGATTATGCAAGGTCGGGTTTGAACCGATTGGATCGAGTAGGGCCCAATTAGTGAGTCAATTATTGGGTTCTTGTATTTTATTTTGGGTTCAATTTTGTCATTAGACCTGCATTTTATTTATTTTATTCCATTCTCATGTTAGGTGTTGTTCAGGCTTAGAAGGGGGTTCCAGGTCTAGCGAGAACCCAAGGGAGACCAGGTGAGTTGGTAGTGGCTACTATTTTGAAATAATTGGTTAATTGCTATTATTTTGAAATAAGTACTTAATGGCTATTAGTTTGAAATAATTGTTTAATTATTTCATTATATTATGTTTAATAATTTATATTGTTAAAGGATACTTATAATTATTTGCGATTTACTATGGCATAGCAATCGTATTACTATATCTGGTTTCATATAATTATACGTTGTTTCAACTGTGGAAAATACATGTATATATGTTTTAATTATTATTATCAGGTATTTATTTTAATGGTTATGTGTACCTTGACTTTGAGATGGTTTGTGAAACTATGTGTGCTTATTAAAATGATTTTACCGTCAATGCTTGTGGAATTGATTTTCATTCCTGGTATAGGAATGGTGTCCTGGATCTGGACTTTACAGGTATTATGCATCTCTTGTGCTGTGGAGATTTCACAAATTTTGATGGTGACTATGGACTTTAGTCTGACACTGTAATGGAGGTCCCATGGTCCGGCCTAATGGTAGGCGGCGTGGTTAACCCTGAGTTTACCCTGGTCAAGAGGTGCGCAGAGCCATTGATAGGGATTCTTTTACGTGAGAAACCCAGGGTCACCACACGAGGATCTCAATGACCAACGTCAAAGTTATGAAGACCTTGATGGCTTTCAACCTAGTCGCGACGACGGCTAAGTCAGGGAGTGTTTTTAGGCCATGGAATTGAGGTCAGTTTTACTTTACTTGTTATTTTGGATTGTGATGAGAGGGAAAAGCACAACTGTCGCTCTTAGGAGGACAGTCTCTCACAAAAATTGTATTTCTTTGAAAAATTAATTTGATGATGATTAGTGATGAAATTATGTTTTAAAAGCTCTTAAAGGTTGTATTTTGCTAAAAGTCTGGTATTTGTGAAAGTTGGGGAGTTATTTGAGAAATGGATCTTGATATACTTTATATACTTTATATTTAATTATTTGAAAGTTATTAAGCCACTATCGACCAACTAAAATGTGTTACAGTTGCAGGAGCAGGACCCTACTAGATTGCTTGTGAGAGTATAGAGCCAGTCAGGGTTGCAGTGGGACCTGCAAATTGGAATAATTATATTTGTTGTATTCTTGTATTTGAACCTGTAGTTTGTTTAAAGGTTGTTAATCGTATTCTGTAAGTCTGATTTGATTTTTCAGGGGTGTCAGTTTTCCAGTTAAAATAAATTTTTAACTGATCGGTATCACATTTACCTCTATAAGCTATCATACTTTTTATATCTAACTCTAAAATAAATTTTTCAGGGTGGGTGTGACACTAGGTGTTCAATTTTTAATTAAGTTCTCATACTTTTGTATTAATTAACAAAGTTAAGGGGTTTTTCACCAACTCTACATTTTAACAAAAATTACACCGTTTTTTTAATATCGTATTTTTTTAATTAATTTTGGAATACGTATTTCCGTAATATGGAAATGTGCATGTTTTATTTTTTTAATAATCTTTTTTTAAAGTTGTGGGTCCCCCTCTTTTTTTTTTTTAATATTAAACTTTTATTTTTTTAAAAAAAACCATGGCCTCATTTGTATTTTAAATTAAAAATAGTTTTACATTCAAACTCTCATAATTTCATAATATTTTTTGTTAACTTGTTTTATTCCCTTCCCACTTCTACCCTCTTATTTTCTACTTTAGCTAATTTCAACAGAGTATTAATAATTTAAATAATTTTTATATTTTTTCATAATAACAAAATATTTAACATCCAAAAATTTTAACGGTCAAAATTTTAACATGTAAAAATTACTTTCCACAACTAAAACAAATTAGAACATAGCGTGTGGCCCTTGGTAGGTATTCTCTCTACCAAGGTAGCCTCCTTCATTTGGTTTGACAAAAATATAAAATTTACTAGTTTGAATGTAAAGGAAATAAAATAACTTTGAAAGAAAATAAAGAAACTAGAATAACACAAGTTTTAAAAGAGAACTTCTCTATATGGATAATCTTTTCTTACAACAATGCTTGTGTGTTTTTACAAAAGAGACTTGGACAGTTTATATAGGTTTCCACTTAACAAATGGATTATTAGAATTAATTTGATCTAATGGCTCTCATGAACGGGGTAGGTATAATCTGCCACCAATAATTCATCCTATCAACCCCAATAATGCTCTCCACCTATCCCAATAGTTGTAGGTTTGACTATTCTAATATTTAGAGATAATTTTAATTTTTATTAATGCTCTCCACCTACCCCAATAATTGCATATTTGACTATTATAATATTTAGAGATAATTTTAATTTTTATTAATGCTCTCCGCGTAACCTCAATAGTTGCAGGTTTAACTATTCTAAATCTTTGGAGATAATTTTAATTTTTACCTATTAAAATTTTGACTATAATATTTTTTATTTGTTAAAATTTTAATCGAATATAATAAAAATTTAATTTGTTAGAATTAGTTAAAATAAAAATAGAAAAGCAGAAGTATAAATAAAATAAATTATAAGAAAATATTATGAAATTATAACTACTTGAATGTAAAATTATTTTTTAATTTAAGACACTAATGGATCGTGGTTTTTTTTTTTAAAAAAATTAATATTAAAAAATAATGGGACCCATGATTTTTTAAAAATAAAAGTTTAATATTAAAAAAGAGTGGAACCCGCAACTTTAAAAAAATTATTAAAAAAATAAAACATGCGTATTTCCCTAAATTATTACAAAAATGCATATTTTAGAAATTAACTAAAAAAATTATAATATTTCAAAAAAAAAATCTACACCGGGTGTTTTCATAATTCTTCAACTAGCGTCATGTAATTATATAAAAATAAACTTAAATCAAATCAACTAAATTCATATGATAACATAATTATGATTCTTAAATTATTTAATTTAATAAATAAACGGCATGCATTCCAAACTTTTCAAACAATTATTTTCTAAAAAACATATAAATTCAAGTTCAGAGGAATACAAAAAAACCATTAATCTCACTAAAATTGACATGATAATAACGTCTTTCCGTTGCGCTTCCTAGGCCACAATAAAACCAGCACTAAGATTGTGCCCAAATGGAGACCATGAGGCTAGACTCTTGCTCTGTTGCTGTTTGTATATCATTTTGATATTTTTTTTAATTTTCTTCAATTATAAACTAATAATAGAGAATCACCTTTAACCAAAAACAAAAACCTTATAACATGATATTATATAAAGCTTTTACTGATTCGTTTTAGGTTGTTTCATATTGAGCTCAAGAATTGAAAGCAATTTTTTTGTGATGTGGAATACATTTATTTTGTAAAGCATTATATATCTATATAAAAAGCTTGTTATATTATTTCTCACTCTCTAGCACGGTAACACTTGAGAAGAAAATAATTTCACATTGAAATTTATTTTGATTTATTTTCATAATTTTCTATAATATCTTAGATTTATTTCAAGGGTATGTGACTTAATTTATAATTATTAATTTAAAAACAATCTGTTGAGGTTATACAGAAACCATTAACCCTTAAATCAAAAGTATTCCCAACATTATCTGAATGAATAACTTCAATTAGGTAAAAATAGATCATTCTTTCTTAGTAAACAATTTCACTAAAAATGTCTTCCATCTATTGCCTTTTTTCTGATGTATTTCTTTGACTATGTCAATATTGTAATAACCACTTGAATTTTTTTATTTTTTTTTATTTGTTGTGTGCTTTATTTGATATGAATCTTCCCAAAGATGAGCTTAATACAAATGAATAACTAAATTATTTTTATTAAAAAATTTGCATGAAAATTTTGTTCTCTAATGTAGTTTTATGGGGTATATAAGTATGTTAATTATAAAAATAAATATTGTTAAAATATAAATATATGTTTGATAAATAGTGTTTTTGGCTTTCTTGAATGCCCATATATAGGGTTAAACCCAAGAGGCATACAAAATTGAATATAATTTGAGAACTTCGATTAATGTAAAAGGGATTGCTCCTTTGAAAGCTTAAAAACAAAGACAAAAGTTATGTAATTATTATTTTTTAATTAATTGTTGATGGGCATTATGAATAGGAACAATAAATTAATATAAGTCATTTAGGCATGTTGGGTTGAATGAATTTTTTCAAGAAACTGATTATTAATAAAATTTAAATAAAATAATAATAATGACAATAATATGTAAAAAGTATATACTTAAGCAGCAAATTTTACAAACACTTATTTTTTTAAATGACATTACAAAAATCAATTCAAATTTAGAAAAAATGTTCAAGCATTACTTTCAAAAAAATCCGACAAAAAAGAATTACCATTAATCTTTCTTTCCCTCTTACTGATGGGCTTACCTGATTTTTTACCGTGGTTCTGTCTTTACTAGGCCGGAGTAGAAGCAAAATTTAGATGGTGTTTGTTTGGGTATATTTAAAATTACATATAATTCCAAATACATCAAACTTCAAAATTCATTGTTTGTTTGAAGTGATTTCATTTTACTGATGCAATTTCAAATGCATTATTGATGTACGGATGAAGAAAGATTTGGTTTTATGGCCAATTTAGCCGTAAAACCAAATCCTTGGTCTGAGAATCCCTCACGCCATTGACACGCGAAGGATTCACAAACTTCGGCGGGTAATCTCCTCCTTGAGATTAATACTACGCCTAATCCCCAAACCTATTTCACCGGCACCAACTTCCTTCTCTACTACGCTGGTGATACATTGATGCCGCTGCATCAGAAATGTGTTGCGCTGATAAAATCTTCACTTGTTCTCGGATAATCTCGTTAAACACCATCCCGCTATCGCTGATCAGGAGGAGTTACGACACCATAACAGTAGTTTGCCAGAATGAAACAAGTAGATGGGATCCATCAAGTACATCTATGAGATTGTTGGTAGCTAAGGTATGTGGCTTCTGATTCATCTCCCGTGATGGCAGTCCGTGAAGCTGGTTCGGCTTGGTGAGGATAAGGGAAGGATAAGATGGTGATTTAAAAATATTATCAAAAAATATTTTCAAATATTTGTAATAATAACAAAAAGATAATTATGAGTTGGACTTATAATTTTTTTTAAAAAAATTGCATTTAGTAATTAAGTTTACAATAATATTTTTTTGAAAGTCTATTAATATTTAGGTTCAAAAACTTAATTAAGTTGTCATATATTAAAAAAGATATATTTAAATAATGTGATGATAAGTTGGTAACCTCACCTTAGGTTTTCACACACCTCAAATACATTAACAAATCCTTCAAACCAAACATAAAATTTTATAATATTGTATTTTCAATTACATCCAACCAAACATCATATTTGACCTCATTGTATTTTGAACTCCAAGTACTTGGAGTTATATTGTAACTTAAAAACCATTGTATTTACAATTACACTCAACCAAACACTACCTTAGATTATAATTAGGGGCAAAAAAGGGCCTATGCCCATACCCTATCCAATAATTTGTACATCATTTTGATATATTTTCCCAATTTTCTGAGATATCTTAAACTTATTCTATCTGTTAGTGCAACCGCACTATTTATTGGCATGATTTGACACCTAGACCAAGTGACGTGGCAACTAAGGTGACAAAGCATAATTGATGATGTGGCAAGCATTGTGACATGGCAAGGAGTCTTGGAGTGCAAGGCAAACATCTTAAATATGGTGGAGCTATTTTTAGTATGTCTACAACATGGGGCAAAATATCTTGAAGATCTTGGTGGTATTATTCTTGGTAACTTGTTCAACTTGAAGACAAGATCATATCAAGACCATACTTAGAGAGATATGATTGAAGACTAAATATGGTGGAGCTTATTTGAAGAATTATCTATTCATGATGAAGACTAATTGAAGATATGATTTGAAGAATCATTGAAGTCTATTAACGGCAAGATTTGAGGGCCAAACTTGGGTGAATTGAAGATCAAGTTTGGAGAATCTTTGAAGACCAAATTTAGGTGGATTGAAGACTAAGTTTGGCAAGTTTCATGAAGACGAACAAGGACGTGCGCCCTCTATGCGGGGACTGCGTGATGAGGAACCGAGGAGGTAGGCTAGTTGCCGCAATGGGATCGGGAGATTTGGGTCGCATCGACTCGGACTAAGCATGACCTTGAGGTTGATGGGTCTTGAGGTCGTCCGCAACGTAACCGTAACTCGACCAAGTCGTCAGTGAGCCATGTTGCAATTCATGTTACAACGAGAGTTGCAATGACTAATTTTTGGCGATTTTTTTATTAGTAGCCGTGGAGATTCTAAAAGAGGTATGTGCTATATTTGGGACGTTGAGGCGTCTATATAAGCTACCTTGCTCGTAGATTGTAAGTGTGACTCTTGAGTAACTCTTGGAGGAGAGTCCTGTGAGCACCGCATAATCTAGAGAGGGTAGTGATCTTTATTGTTGAGAGTGTGAGTGACAAGTGTTTGTACTCATCTATTTTTTTACCTCTTTTTAGTGGATTGTTTATCTCCCGGGCTTGGCCCCCGCACGTAGGCGAGTGGACGCCGAACCCGGGTTACCAACGCTATGTGTCTCCTTGTGTTTGTTTGTGTGCTCTTTCTTTATTGGTTTGTGTGAGACTTCTATGAGTGATTGAGTGTTACCTAATACCCACAAACCACACCGGAGGAACTAACACTATCATTGTAGATTATAATGGGAGAATATTTAACAACTTTAGATAACATAATATAATTATATACAAGGCTTTTGGCTCACTCATTTTTAGTTGCTTCACACTGAGTTCATGAACTGAAAGCATTTTTTTTATGATGTGAAATACATTTATTTTGTAAAGAATTTTATTAAAAAACTTGTTATACTATTTCTCTCCCTAACACAATAACACTTAGAAAAAAATAGCTTCACTTTAGTAGAATTCATTTTAATATATTTTCTCAATTTTCTCTGATATATATTAAATTTTAATATATTAATGCAACTTGGAATTCAATTATTCAACATATACTTTTGTTCCAGAATTAGTTTTTCTTCATCTAATGTTATTGATCTTTTTATACTTTCTTATATTATTTTGTTTCCTCACAATTAACCTTATCAATGTTAACTCTTTGTAGATGTCTACACTCTAAGAAATTTTGCGGGCTGAAAGTACCACAGAGACTCTATTGGATTTAATATGTTGTTTGTCAACGAATGTTTTCTTTGCATTTTGAATGTGATCAATCAGCAAATGAAGGATAACCCAATGAAGTCTGGTTTTCAAAGTTCTCAACTAATGAGAATGAAATATTTTGCATCAGCATCAAATGATAAATCTGTAACGTTTCACCCCTTCTTTGAATATTTGACTGGAGAAGCTTTGGAAGGATCTCTTCACTGGCAGCACATCGGTGAGACTAGTGGTAGGTGATCCTTGTTGATGTTGGTATATTGGGTTCTTGCTTTTGTTTCTAGATTTGCAATCCATGCTTGAGCCTCTCTTTGTTGATTGCTTTCAAAGTTATTATTTATATCGTTTCAGCCTTTATGCATGTGTAGATTGTAAACACTTTTGAGATCTTGGAACTTTTCTTTAGCATTCTTGTGAGTTCTCCATTTTCAAGATTTCTTTTTTTTGTATTTTGGAATTTTAAACCCTATATGTATGCAGGCGTTGGAAACACTAGCATTCTTGGGTTTATTAAATTATTTCCATTATGTTCATTGCTTGTATTTAATTGAGGCTTTGTTTTAGTGATGTATCTCTTTGAAATTCTTAGAGTTTGCTTTTGCACATCAAATGGTTGTGTTAATGTCTAAGTGAGTTGTAGCACTTCTTAAAGTTGGTCTTTTTCTAGTTGTTGGTATAATTATGTTTTCTGGTATTCTTAGGGAGTTTCCTCATGAGTAAAATTGTGAGCTTTTCCTTGGTTCACATCTTTTGTTGTTTGATTGCCTACTAGGGTTGATAGATAAGTCTTGTAAGTTGTATACTTGCTAAACCATTGAGGGTTTAGATCTTGCTCAAGTTTGTTGAATCTAAGTGTAGTTTTTGATGTCTAGATCCTATCAACGAGTCCTAGTTCACGGTTTTTGGTGAACCTGACTTTGTAGCCCGGGGCCAAGTAGGCTCTCACACTCATAATTCTGTATTTTCTAGTGTTTGGTTAGAAATTTATTTATTTGTGAAATTCTGATATTATTCATGTTAGTATTTCCATTATTATTCTGTTATTTGCCATTTATTTATTTATTTATTTTTTATTATATTGTAAATTTGGTTTTTTTGTATTTTATTGTCTGTATTCTATATTTTTGTGGTTTTAGTACATATCCAAATTACTGGCAAATTGCCCAGCTAGGAGGAGTAAGTCCTAGCCATGTGCACATGTATAGTAGCACTACCAGACATGTGTGTCCATTCCGACTACGGTCAAAGATCCCGCTTTCGGCTATTGATATTCTGTCTGTTCTGACTTCATAGTCGAAGATCCAGCCTCGAGCTGTTGATTCCATTTATTAGTCAGGGAGATATACACTTATGGTTTTCTAGTATTTTCTGTATTCTAACCATTTTTGTATTTTGTATATTTTATGTAATTCTATCTGTGATATTATTATTTCTGCAGTTATCTTGTATTCTGTTAATTTTGCAATCCTATTGGGCCCTTGTGGCTCATGTACTCTGTGATTTTCTTTTCACAGGAGAAGATTAAGCCTATGATTGGAGGTTTATTCTGGGAGTCTTATTTCTGTTCTTGTTATGTCTTGTTGAAATAAGTGAACTTTGAGGTTATAGATCTTGCAGTGTATTTTCCTGTGTGGGAAAGATTTGTATTCTGTCTGTGGTTTGGTTTTCAAACTGTTAAGTGTGGCACATTGTTTATTTTTTTGGTAGGGCTGTTAAAGCCCAAATTCGAATTATGTCTGTTTATTGTAACTTTTGTTTATAGTTTTGTATTTTTGTTTCCTGTTCTGCATGTTGGGTTGACTTTGCTTGGATCCAAGATCTGAGGCCTTGCAGCCTAGTGATCAACCCAGATGGATGCGGCTGATCTATCAGCGAGCCAGGCTTTGGGCTGGGGCGTGACAAAATCCATGATTATTTGGGAGAGGCGAAGTTAATTTTTCACAATGAGAGGGGAAAAACCATGGAGAATCCCATATTCAAAGTTCTAGATCTCAACTTAATGCCCTAACTTGATATCACATCAAATACAAGAAGATACAATCAATCAGCACAATAACCTGGCTACATCAGTCTCTATTTGACATCACTCAAAATTTGGTCTTGGACCTCATGCATGCTCCTGTGCACAAAGGGGTATTTGTCATATCATCTCTATATTTTTTTGTTGCTATGAAGAACGCATAAATTTAATTCATTTGATGTATCAAACTATTAATATTGTTGCTCTATGATTTAGGTCCCTATAGGTGGACACGTTACCAAGAAACATCAACCAAAGGGTTAAGGAATACCTATCTCCATGGTGGTTGCTTGCACCCCAGATGACAGGCTCCCTTCTCATGCGGAACAGAAGAAGCTTTCTAATGTTAGGATGCCTACTCCTCTCACATGGAAGAAACTATTTATATGTACAATAAAATGAGAAATGCACAAGTGATCTCTCTATCTATCTAAGCAATATTAACTGTAGTAAATAAAACAATGGTGAATTTCGAGTAAATGGCCATGCTTCTAAAGTTGTCAAAGTAGTGATAAATCATATTAGTACAATTGTGGCATAAGTTCATGAATTAATAGTTCCCTCAATGACAGTGTCTGCTAAATATGGATTTTGAGCTTGTTATTTAATTCATTTCAAATAAGTTACATCTTGTTCAAACTAATTAATATAGCCGGGTAAAAAAAACCCAAAATAACTAGTTATAGTAAGATGGAAAACACATCCGTGATTGTGTAATAAGGCCATTGAGTAATAGTGATATTCATGTGGAACTTAGAAGGGAATAAAACACTAGTTTTGTGATATGTGTGTATTGATGACCTCAAATACATAATCTTTGTGTTTCAAGGAGGCCTGACATATACAAACGAGAGATGCCCACATATTCTGATTCAGTGAGTCTCCTACAAATACAAACTTATTTCCTTTCAAAATCTCGAGCAACTTTTTCACATCTAGCTTGAAAAAACAAACAAACAAAAACAAAGTTGAGCTTAAGAAGTAGATGTAGTCTTAAGACATTCTTCAAGACATGTTGTAGTCTTAAGCACTAGAGAGGAAATCACTAGCAAGCAAACCTATTTCAAAACATAAAGCCAAACGAGCTTAAGCACCCAAGAACATAAAGCATTCCATAATAATCTGAATGAGTTCATCTACTTCAAAACCCAAACATAAAGCAAAACAAAATATCAATGACTATTTTATATTTGTAAATGAAATAACAGGCCAAAAAAATTATCAATAGTAAAGTAAGTTCCTTCCTCGCATTAGCTGCTTCAAATTATCTTGATGTTTTATGTAAGCATTGTCAAAGCTTTCAAAATTTATAAAGAACACTCACAATCCAAAATGAAAAAAATACAATTCATTAAACCCTAAAAGAAAATAAATAAATAAAATTGAAAGATTCTCTTCAGAAAAAAACCCCACAGAATCAGTCTCTAGTGAGCAAAAAACCAATGGTAATAATAACTAAAGAAAATTTCAGAACATAGTACCATTAAAATCCAAGAAAACTCAACAAGAACAGAAACCACCAATAAAAACCTAGAGATGAAACACTCTTATAGCCAACACCCAGGAACAACAATAATATTGATATTTGCACAATAAGACTGAATGAAGATTAAATCCATCAATGCTAAAAAAATTAATTATACTGACATAATCAGACTTTGAAAATGATAAACCTTAAAAAACACTCATTGAATCCCAAGAGATTATTATTACTAACACTATATTCACGAAGACCAGTACTAAAGAAATCGAATTCAAGAATAAAAGACTACAACGGTCAGCAAGAATAATACCCAAGAAAGTCCAAAAAGCTAAAGTACTTCAAGAACATTGGGCACAACAAAGAAGCAAGAAGCAAGAAGCCTCAAAGCCCAAAATAAAAAACCTAAACAAATTTATAAGAATCTAAAACACATGCAAGCATTGATATGGAAACAAAGAATATGATAATACCTGGGGAGAGTGCAGCCATTGGGCTTCCATTTGAGAGCAGCTTATTCATTATTTGGCCTGTTGTTCTTAATGTTGATGTATATTGGTGGCGAGGATCAGGATATTGGTGTAAAACCCGAGCAGCTCACTAGTCTATCCAAGGTGTTTGTAGAAATGGCAGTTAATTCTTTCACTATTGACTGAATGGGTATTGGTTCAAAATTGTTAGTGGAGAAGAGACTATTCAACTCACTAGAACCCACAAATGAGCACCCTACTCAATCTTTCATTATATAATAAAAAGTAATTTAGTCAAACCACTAAAAAAACCACCCCATTGGCCAGACACTCAATGTCCATAACTATTGGCCATGCCTTTCTCTAAAGCCGTCACTATTGGCTGTGCACGCACACTAATAGACATAATTATCAGACCCAACCCGATCATTGACCCAATCGGGGCTTTGGATCTCGCGATCAATTGGTTCAAACCGTCGGGTCATTCCGGTCAATGCTGGGTTAATAGAAATATATTAAAATATTATTTTTAAAATTATAAATTATTTTTATTATATAATGATATATAATAATATTCATGAATTATTAGTTATCAAATAAATAATTTGATGGAAAAAAATAATAAAAACAATTGTTAATCCCTTATTTGGAAGTAGTAGAAAAGGGAAAAAACACAAATTTGACAAAATTACATATATACCCTTCAACTTATTAGAAAATTCAAAAAATCAAAGGATGAAAATGTCATTTAAAAAAATCATTGACCCGGCCGGGCCACCAGGTTTGACAGGGTCAAACTGGGTCAAGCCGAGTTAAAGCGGGTTGATTGCATAAACTGTCTAATTAGAGACCCGGACCAGTTTAAGCACCGGGTCACCGGGTCAACCAATCCAACCACCCGGGCCGGTCCGGGTTTAATAACTATGGTAATAGATATGGAGAGCAATTAATGCCCTCTATTAAAAAAATATTTGTCACTTGACTAAGATTACATAGTACATCAACCATACAGTCCTCCATGCTTACACAAGATCAGCAACACTCCTCTGGCATGGCACCATGCTACACACCACCGTCGCCAACCACCTTCAGTGATGCTGCAAAGACCATGCTTCCAATCACACCTCAATATCCCCCGTTGATTAAAGCATGCAAAGCCCAAGCAAACCTCTCATATGGATATGTTTCTCAACAGTAAGAGACATAATAAAGATGTCACCCAACTTGTCATCCGTGGAGCATTAATGAAGGAAGATCAGTCCATCTGTAACGAGACCTCGGATGAAGTGAATTCTAATGTCAATGTGCTTCGTTCTACCATGGTGCAGTGGGTTCTTTACTACTGTAATTGCTGACAAATTATCGCACTAAAGCTTGGTTGGCTTTATCATCTCACACCCACAATCTTGCAGAATTCTTCTAAGCCAGACAATTTGCCAAGCTGCAACCGCAAAAGCCACATACTCTACCTCGGTCATCGATAGTGCAACAATCTCTTGCTTCTTTGAAATCCAACTAATTGTGCTTAAGCCCAGCCCAAAAAACATCCCTGTTGTGTTCTTGAGATCATTCATGGAGCCACCCCAATCTCTAACAAAGAAAGCCTCCAAAACTCCTTCATCTCCTCGTGAGTACCAAATGCCCAAGCTCTCTTGTATAAGCGAGATATCTCACCACTCACTAGCTATAGTGAATTGATTCTTGTTAGGCTTGTTCATAAACCTGGACAAAAAATTCACAGGCAAGCAAATGTCAGGCTGTGAGTATGTAACATAGAGTAGCTTCCCAATTAGGCTTGTAAACATCCCTGGATCAGAGCAAGCTTCACTGCCATCATCTTGTAGCTTCTCATTCACTCCCATTAGAGTCTTGACATGCTTGCATAGTTTCATATTCATTTGTTCTAATAAGTTGTCAATATAATTCTTATGCCCAATGAATATACCATTTGATCTCTACTTCACTTCTAACCCAGTGAAATGATTCATTAATCCTAGATCGGTCATGTTGAAGATGTTCATCATATCTCTCTTGAACTCACTAAGCATTGATGTAGATGAGCTTGTATAAATAATATCATCAACATACACACTGATCACCAAAAAATCTCCATTATTGCCCACCTTCTTGTAGAGTGTGTGCTCACTCTAATGAATCCATGCCCTTTGAAATGCTAATTGATTCGAGAATACCAAGCCCAAGGTGCTTGTTTCAAACCGTAGAAGGCCTTCCTCAACTTATATACCTAATCTTCTTTACCTTCTATGATATATTCCTCTGGCTAAGTGACAAACACTTCCTCCTGGATGTCACCATTTAAAAACACTGATTTTACATCAAAATGAAACACATCTCAGATTACATGAACTGCCAGCGCCAACGCCAGCTCCAATCTTACGTTGCTTCTGGGAGTACCCTTTAGCCACCACACTGGCTTTGAATTTCTGAATTTTTCCTTCAGCATTGGACTTTGTCTTATATATCCATTTGAGGCCAATTGCTTTCTTCCCAACAGGCAGGTTGCATAGCTCCCAAGTGTTATTGTCTGTGATTGACTTCATCTCCTCATCCATGGCCTCCTGCTACTTCTTGCTCTTCATTGCTTCCTTGAAGTCTATTGGATCTGCAACATTCATAGCAAATGTGCATGTACTGTAGATATCAAACAGTAACCTGGTCTTCCTTGCTGGCAAGCCATCCGTGTGTGCAACATGAGCTCCCGGATCTTCTGAAGCTGGGTCATACTTCACAGGCCTTGCTTCATTGCTTGCTTCGCTTAGAGCCATTGCTCAAGAAACATTGGATCATCTGATTCCACATCAACTTGAGCCATTAACTGATCATTCTGAAGTGCCTCCCAATTCCATCTTGATTCTTCATGGAAAATTACATCCTTGTTAACAAGAATTTTACATGTAACTGGATTAAATAAACCATAGGCTTTAGACTCAAATGAGTTGCCAAACAAACAAACATTTTTCGGATTTCTCATCAAAGTTGTGAGGCTTGTGAGAGGTGATCAATGCAAATGCAATGCACTCAAATACTTTGAGATGGCTCACACTCGGTCTAACCCCATGCCAAACCTCAAATGGTGTCTTACTGTGTAAGGCTTGTGCAGGAGACCTATTGATGTGATATAGGGCTATAGCTATTGCCTCTACCCAAAGTTTGATAGGTATTAACCCGGTGACCCGGGTGGTTCAATCGGAAACCGGTTGACCCGCCCGGGTCAATCGGGTCACAATGTTTTAAATTTTTTTACAATATTTAATAATTTATTATTATTTTGTCATTAAAAACCACAATATTGTGTATATTTATTAATATTAATTTATAATTTATAATCAATAAATAGAATTACAATATATATATATATATATCATAAACATACCAACAAAAATTAACATTTCAAAATAAAATCTATTAATATGTTATGTACATACTTTCTAAAATTTAAATTTATTAAAAAAAATAAAACAATAAATGAGTGTAACTTTATTATAAAATATAAAAATAAAGTATTCTAATTAAATAAAAAATATAAGAATTTAAAACAAAATAAAAACTCTATTGAGATATAAGAATTAGTGAATTAAATTTCTTATTTATTTTAACAAAATCAACCAATACACAAATAAATAAATAAATAATGCCGAGAGAAGTTCAATAATTATATATTAATATATTAAATTTGCAAATATTTTAAAAAAATAAAAATAAATGACATAATTAGAAAACACTACTGTATATAAGGTCATTTATCAATTTAAATATCAAATTTGAGTAATTTTTTATGTTATAATTATAGCTTTAATATTATATTTGCTAATTATTAATTATTATAATATTTTTTTATATTTTATTATTGACCCTGGTTCGACCCGGTCGAACCCATTGAGCCCTGACCCTTGCGTTTAGCCGGGTCTGACAACCTTGGCTCTACCACACCATCCTGCTGTGGTGTATATGGTGTGGTAAATTCCATCTTGATTTCTTAGTCTTCCCAATACCTTTGGAACTCAAGAGATGAAAATTCTCCACCTCGATCACTTATGATAGTCTTGAGCTTTTTCCCAATCTGTCTTTCCACCTGAACATGGAATCTTTGGAAGTTCTCAAATGCTTCTAATTTGTTCTTGAGCATATACACCCAGCACCACCTGATGTAGTCATCAATCAATAAGTAAAAAAATTACCTGTTACCTCCTAGTGACTCCTCACTCATGGGTCCACACAGGTCTATGTGAACAGGCAGTAGACAATTACTTACCCTCCGAGATACTCCATTGACAAAGCTAGTCCTTGATTGCTTTGTCAAAGCACAATCTTCACATTAAGAAGCTCGTTTCATCTCAAGTAACCCAACAACCAGCTTCTTCTTAGCCATGGATAGCAGACTCCTGTAATTCAGATGGCCAAGTCGGAGGTGCCATAATTCAGTAGGCGTCTGACTCTTCACAACCATATTTAAGCTTCCTATGTCTGCAGACATCTAATGGAAACATGTTGTTTCTTATCCTCTAAATTGATATCACTTGATTCTTCATCTTCTTATCACTTATAATACATTTATCTTTACCAAACACAACTGAATACCCCTTAGTAATCAATTGTCCTACACTAAGGAGATTATGAGCCAAACCTGGGACGAACTGCACATCTTGCAGTTGTTTTTGCTCACCTGATTATGTAGACACACTCACAATACCAACTCCTTGGACCATCATTTCCTTATCATTCCCGAGCCTCACAATGGTCCTTTGAGACTCGTCCAAGCTGCTATATAAGACCTTATCTCCATTCATATGATTCGAACATCCACTGTTTATTAACTAGATGGATGATGAGACCGCACCAGACAAGATGCTTGCCATAAAGAGATTGTTGCTGGCTTCCCCTTGCTCAGCTACTAGTGGAATAGGCTTCTTACTTTGCTTATCTCTCGCCCAACAGTCCGCTTTAACATGCCAAAATTTTCTACAATGGAAACATTGCACATTTCTTTTGTTTTCAGTGCTTCTTCCTCAGGCTCCTCTACCTCTTTCTATCCATCGTGCAAACTATCTCCCACAACCTCTGCCATTGTAATAGAAATTCCCATGGCTTGAGCCTCCTCCTTCACTGATCTTTGAGCTTGTTGCTTCACTACTCACATGAAGGGCTCTCTCCCCAACTTTTAGTACAGCTCGATTCACTCTAACCTCGTGTGCTTCCAGAGACTTGCACAATTCATGGAGATAAAGTGTTGCGATATCCTCAGCACCTTAGCCAGCATTTCCTCTTCTCCTAGCTTGTAACCAAGCCCTCAAATTTGGTAACAATTGTCACCACTCTTGAACAATAGTCCTGGATGCTTTTACCATCATCCATCTGCAACGTTTCGAAGTCTTGTCTGAGGGGCTGCTTTCTCACTGAAACAACCTTGGAAGAACCCTGATATTGTTTCTTTATCACATCCCAAGCTGCATGGGCCAACTCCACCTTAGCTATGCGATATAAGATTGGTTCATCCACCACTTGCTAGATGATGCTCAACGCCTTAGCATCCCTCTTCAAATTTTCTTTGTCCCTCTCTTCATCCTCAGTTTTAGCAACACCCTTCTCCACGAGGTCCCAAAGCTACTGAAATTGGAACACTGTCTTCATCCGAAGACTCCATCTCCCATAATCCTGCCCCTTGAACACTAGTACAAAGGGCTGTGAAAGGATCACAGGGTTGTTACTGGCAATCATACTAAGGTCTAATACCACTATGTTGATGTATATTGCTAGCGAGGATCAGGATATAGACGTAAAACCCGAGCAACTCACTAGTCTCTCCAAGGTATTTAAAGAAATGCCAATGAATTCTTAAACTGTTGATTAAATGGGTATTGGTTCAAAAGAGTTAGTGGAGAAGAGACTATTCAACTCACTAGAGCCCACCAATGAGCACTCTGCTCAATCTTTCATTATATAATAAAAAAGTAACTTAATCAAGCCACAAAATAACCACCCCATTGGCCAAACACTTAAGGCCCATAACTATTGGCCATGCCTTTTCTCTAAAGCCATCACTATTGGTTGGGCACGTACACTATTAGATATGGAGAGCAATTAATACTCTCTATTACAAAATATCTCTGTCACTTGACTAAGATTACACAGTACATCAACTATACAGTTCTCCACGCCTACACGAGATCGGCAACACTCCTCTGGCCTGGCACCATGCTACACACCACCGTTGCCAACCACCTTCAGTAATGTTGCATATACCATATTTCCAATCACACCTCAACACTTAATGCAGTTGAACCGCTCGTCAATGAACGGACAGTAAGATAGGTAATGCGGCAATGTGTGATCAAAGGCCCGTTCACCATCATAGAGATCGCAGGATCTTAGATTGTCCCACCCTTGGTTGCCTTCTCCTTCTTGAAGCTTCTTCAGGTGACAACCAAGAGCAAAGTCAGTGTCTAAATTTTACTTTGTTCTCCATTACTAAAGATTAAAAGTTTTGGTTTGAATGTAATATTATCATATTTGGTTAGGTGGAAATCTTTCATTACAAATTGTTGTTTTACTAAAATAACCTTGTATGATAAGTGTTATATATATATATATATATCACATCAAAATTTCGAAATTGTTAATAATAGATATTTTGTTAGAAACTAATGAATTTGTGACATATAAATAAGTAATAAAAATAAATAAATGAAAGTAAAATATATACCCAAATTACCTTAAGGAAATAAATGAGAAATAATATAGTGAGGAGAAGAGTTATAATGTTCAAGACACTTTATTTCACAAACACATCAGAATATTCTATATATAGTATTCATGGTGTACATTGTTAATGTAACGAAATGGATATTAATGGAGGAGAAACGCATCCACATTTACATTTTTAACACATCCATTCATAACATATTTGTTATTATTAAAAATAAATAAATTTTTGATTTTAATATAGTTAATTTTTACTAAATTAATTAACTCAAACTTGATCATTTAAAATAAATATAAATTTTTCCTCTAATTTATATTTAAAAAAAATAATCTAAAACAGTTGTTATCTTCATCCATATATTTGGATAAATAAATTTTCATATAAAAGATATGTCTCATTTCAAAACAAGTTGCTAAAGTATTTTTAAAAATGTGATATTTTTCAAATTTTATTGAACCTGAAAGAAATAACAAAAAAAAATTACATTCCATTAGGAAAATGATATTTCTCCTTATAAAACCAAACGAGATAATATACATTACCTAAATTTTCATCTAACTTAATTAAATAGGAAACTTTTCAAACATTCCCTTCTAAAAAACCATATAAATATAAGTTCAGATATTTAAAAAAGAAAAATTCTTTGTCATTACTCTCTCTAATTTTAAAATTGAAACAAAATAATTTCACCTTTTTTTTTCTTTCATTCATCTGTTATTTTTTTTTTATTTTTTAATTTTCCCAATATGTTAGCGGCCAAGTTTTTCTGATCTTCCCCTTGTTTCCATGAAAAACCAACAGCTTCTGTGGTTCTTTGCCTTTATTTGGTGGGAATAAAATCAGGACCATTTGTATGTCATTTTCATATATTTTCTCGACTTTCTCCTTTAACTTAAATTTATTTCATTGATTATGGACTAACAAGAGAATCATTTCTAACCATAACATAATATCATTAAATAAAGCTTTATCTCATTCATTATTTTATGTTGTTTCACATTGAAATCATGAAGTTAAAATAAGTTTTTTATGTTGTGAAATACATTTATTTAATCTAATTGAAGTTAATGTATTTTTGAATAAAAAAAGAAAATATATGATTTCCATGAGGGTCTATTAGCAATTTACAGGGGTATTAGAGCGATATTTTCTACTATTTATCTTGACTTATGTAATTCCAAAATTGTTTCATGTACTTCGAGAATTGTGTCAATCTATAATCTTTAATTTAGAAAACATGGAGCATTTACGTTGCAAGTAACGTAGATTGCATCAATTGTATAAATACTCAGTTTAGCGTTTATCTTCATTAATTCCAAGTATCGATAAACAAAATAAAGGATCTTTTTTCCATCAGTAGTTGAAAGTCAAAGAAAGTCATGTGGAGTATTACTTGAGAGATAGGGAGAGTAATGAATTTGATTTATTATTATTAATTTTTTTGTAAAAAAATAGTTGGATTATATAAAATTAATTAAATGCTGAAAGGTTGATAGCCCAATGGTATTGTTCCCATTGTGAAAGGTGCTAGTGTGAGGCATTCACAGAAGGTTCCGAGTCCAAATTCTACTCGACATAATGGTGATAGCGAGCTCTAAGTTTTGAATATGGGCTTCCAACTTGTACTCATATCACAGAGTGAGACACATGGAGTTAATCTTCAATTCTTGGACAATGTGCACATTCTTACTATGCTTGTCACATTTATAAAAAAATTATTATTATTATTATTATTAAATTTTAAATTATAAAATTAATATTTTTAATATCTTAATTTATTATAATAAATAATTGTAATAATAATTATAATGATGAGATTTTAACAAAAATAAATTCAAGCTTTAAAATTCATGATGAGCCTTACATAAAACAATATTTTTAGTGGTTTTCAGGCGGTGAAAGAATTAACATGTTCTTCATTGTGTTGTTATTGTGTAGCCTTAATAATAATAATAATAATAATAATAATAATAATAATAATATACCTATTTTATTGTTTTTATAAGTCCTTGAACATTCAACATCAATAATAAAAATAACTAAGCATTTTTTTCCCGGTATCGGAGTTTTTAAATTTTTGTGAGGAGTTTTGAGATAATATCATATATAAAATAATTTAATTAAACAACTCCTACCATAAAAACTATTTTATACTTTAAATTTCAAAAATTTTATCGACATTTATTGCATTAATAATTAAATGTAATTAATGTTTTTCAATTATTAACATTATAAGTAATATATATATAAATTTAAATGTTATAAAAAAATTAAATTATTTTTTGAAACGCCCTCAGAGTAGATTATACATCTATTTTAATAATATGTATAGATTTAAGAATACGTATGCGTGAGTCATGTGATGTTTAAACTTTCAACTACAAAAGCTAAGAGCGTATTGTCCTGCAAAATTTTTTGGCAGGTCACTCAAGTTTCCTTTTGTTTCATTTCGGTTACTGAAGTTTGATTTGTTTCCAATCGGTCACTCAAATTTAATTGTGTTTCACCAGCAGGTCACTGGCGAGTAACTGGATAATTCTAGTTGACGTGGCGCCCTGAAAATTTACACTCAGCTCGCCTGTGACACCTCAGATGGCTGCCACATCACATTAGTCATCCACATCATCTTTGGGTTGCCATGTCAGCATCTCCTTCTTCATCACTCAACCAAGACGATGGTACTCCGATAGCGAGGAGATGAAAGGTAACGTGATTGATGTGAGGAGATAGGTAGATAGTGGGTTGATGGAGACGAGAGTGGTGAGCGCTACAACCGCCATGGCATGGAGTTTCATCAAAGCCCTAGCTAGGATGTGCAGACTCTTTTGTTTTTTGTTTATAAATTTGAAATTTGAGCTTTTTTTTTTCATTATGGCATCTACTACTTCTTGGTATATGCAACTCCTTAATTTGGAAGCAATCAGATCAATTCAAAAACCTTAGTATTTGTATAGAAGTTGATCATAAGCTTGTAAGTTGTTGATTGTTTCCAATATTTGTGTATAATTAAGAGGCTAAAATTATTTCTATACAATTGGAGTGTAATTTGGTTTTATTTGTGATTATTTTGGTAGATTTGGTGTGAAGATAGTTCATAAGCTTTGATAGCATCTAGGGTATTTGTTGGAATGCCTGTAAGAGCCGTTTTGGCTTAAATGGTTAGTTTGAATGGGGAGAGATGTTTCATACTTTTAGTGCTTCTCTTTTGGTTTTTTTACTTTTTTTCTCTTATCATGTTATTAAACACTTTGATGTTTTATTTGAGATTTGAAAATAATCTGTAACAATGTAATAATTGGTACAAAGTGAACACAAATATAATCCTACAGGTTCAAGGGTGCGCCACACAACACATATTTCATGTTACAACAATAACATGTTTCTCTTTTGGTTCAAATGAACTTAAATACAATCCTTTGAGAAATCACCACAATGAAAAGTATTCATCACACAACACATATTTCATGTTATAACAATAACATTCCTGCATGTAAAAGATTTTAAAGTTCAATCAATTGCTAACAGAAAACATTCAGTGCATAAGTTCACCCAAAAATACTTCATTTAAGGGAACATTTTGTACATAATATTGTCGTTTACATTTACTAATAGCACCAGACATTCAGTGCATTAAGTTCACTTGTCCAACAACACACAACCAAAACCTCCACATCCATTTCCAAAATGACAAAAACTAAAAATGAACAAACTTGTCACATTAATCAACAATAATACAGAGTTTGTCAGGACTCAATAATGTCTCTCCTGAGTGACACCACCAGCACCAAGAGCTCCAATCCCTGGGGGAAGCCACACCTTCCTCCTTTTGCCAACATTCACCTCCTTTGCATTATCATTATGAATTTTCCCTTTCCTTCTGCCTCCATATTGGGCCAAATGTTCCCTTCCATTACCTGTGCTCAGCTGTCCCTCTCCCTCCTTTTTCCAACACCCCATTCTTCTAATGCCGAGTTTGTTCCTTTTCACCAAATTCCCACATGTGGGAATTGTACTTGCAGGAAAAACTTGATCAAGTGTGGAAATTACCTGCAACATAGAAAACAAATGAAAATAGTTGTAGGGTTGAAAATTTGATATTGCAAAGTTAAATGATTCTAACCTCTGAAGTGGGGTCTTGGGAGATTTTATTAGGTTTGGTAACTTTCTCCTGTCATTCTTGGATGCTGGTAAATGCCTTATTGATCCCAAATGTATGCAAATGATCCTGATTGCCCTATCATTTAAGCAATAGAAAATAAGAAACAATTTCCCTAATTTGTAATGGATGTTATTATTGTTGAACATATACAATTTTCTTAGTCATAAATAAAGAATAACTGACATGTGACCAATTTTGCACTAGGATGTCAACAAGTGAATCACCAGCCATTTGTGTTTGTACATGGCAAGTTGTACTCAGAATGTCCTGGTTATCATGCATTTTATGCAAAAATCTTACAGAAAATTGCTAATATGGAGGATTAGTACATTCATAGTGAAACAAAGATTAACTACTTGTGGGTTTGCTTGGATTGGCATGTCCACATACACATCCTCATCTGCCTGGCTGTGTTGAGGCCCAATTGCTTGACCATTGTCTAAGTTAACCTACCATGAAAAGAATACACAAATTAAAAAAAAACAACGGAAACCATACTCCATAGTTAATTTCCAAGGCATAATTAATTATAAATACAGCACCTACCTGTTTCCCATGATATCGTGTCCTAATGCCCCACATATGCCACATTTCATTTTGCCTCCTTTGTTGGCCACCTTTCCTTTATTGAATGTTTTATTCTCTTCCCCTATTTCCTTCCTCCTTAGCAGTGTCTTCCTTCCCCTCTTCTTGTTCATAGGCATAGGTGGAATCATTGGCTGTTGATCACTTTTAGACTAGGAATCCTTGTCATGTGTGGGGTTTAAGGTGTGTCCATAAATATCTAAATATATGCCCACAGTGTAACACTCATGCAAGAAATTCTCTGGCTTTTCTTTGTTGTAATAAATCACTGAGACTGCATGATTGCAGGGCACACCTGAAAGCTGCCAAACCCTACAAGAACAACTTGATTCTTGTTTGTCAACAACAAACTGCCCATCAGGGCCTAAAACCTGATACTTAGCCCCCCCTGACCAAGTAGTTTTATAAAAAGAACTCATCTTCTTGTATGTCTCTAATTTTTTTAATATTCTAGGGCAATGAGTGGTTGTACATCTTTTCATAGCATCCCTCCTCCTTTGTATCATACTCATCAATTGGGTTCTAATCATCTCATTCAAAGTGACTATTCCCTTTGTCCTTGCTTCTAGAATATGGCTATTGAAACATTCACATAAGTTATTCAACAATATATCACACTTAAATTTTTCTTGGAAATATGCTCTACTCCAATGCTTTGGGTCAATTTTTTTCATGTAATCACATGCACCCTGAGACATTACAGACAATATATGTATTTCTCTATCAAAGACAGCTTGATAAGTTGCCCTAGCACAACTCCACACTTGATCCTTAAGTGCCTTCCCCCTAAAGATTTTCCTAAAGTTGGTGTGAATGTGTCTCACACAAAACCTATGCTCGCTATCGGGAAACAACTCATCTATTGCATTAATTAAACCCTACATATACCCCACAACAATAGGAACACACAACAACAAAGAAAAAATTAGGCATACAGATAACATTGCAAACAAAGCATTAAAGTTAAACAAACCAATAGGAAAAAAATTAAGGGTTGTTGCAAACCTTTTGTCTGTCACTCATGAAGGCCCACTTCTGACTGTCTCTAATCATCAAGTCATCTGCTAAGAGCTGTAAGAACCACATCCAATTATACCTATTTTCTTTATTCACCACAGCCCATGCAATAGGGTAACTAGAGTTATTAGCATCTATTCCAATTGCAGTGAGTAATTGGCCCCCAAATAATCCTTTGAGAAAACACCCATCCACTGAGATTATCCTCCTGTAACCTGCCAAGAACCCATTACTTAAAGGTGACAAACACACATACATTGCTTCAAAGACTCCTTGATCACATCTAAATTTAATCGTTGAGTTAGGATGGGTCTGAAGGAGCTCCAGCCTGTAATCGTATAGCCTGCGCATCTGTGACTCTTCATCACCATCTATTTCCCTAATTTCAACATAAAGACACACACAAACAAGAGAAGGAAATAGAAGAAAAAAAATTAGCAACACAATCATTCATTACATAGCTGCTTATACTAAGTGCCCATGAAGCAATTGTTGGTTACCTTAAGGCAATGGATTTAGCCCTATATGCTGTCAGCCTTGTTATTTCAATCTCCTGGTTGATCCTAACAGCTTGAACAATTCCAGCCAACTTCCATGCAGGGTCAGCTCTGAACTGTTCCATGTAATTTTTTGCTATCCACTTAGCATTTACATGCCTATTCCTGTGTTCTTTTCCACATTCATGTTTCAGTACCCCTGACTTTATTTGAATTATTATCCCATCCTTCACCATTGGCGAGGCCCACAAATAGAATGGGCATCCTTTTGCACAGTATGCTTTGCATCTAGTTTTTGTGTTTGGCCTAAAGTTCATAACATACCTGTTTTTAATCCCATAATTTTTCACTGCCTCTTTGAACTGTTTGAAGTCCTTGAATTTCATGCCAATTTTGAAGTGAGGATTTCTCATGTCAACACTCTCATTGAACTACGAAAAATTTTTTTCTCTAGCCGATCCCATCCCTTCGTAATCGGGTTGATGAGCAAGATTGTAGATCATCTGTTTCTGCACAATCAGACTGCATTGCGTCGTCATCAACAACTGTTGGTTGTTCACTCACAGATTCTAGAGATCTAGATAAGCACCTATCTCCATCTACTTCTTCATCAGAGTCATCATCATAATTGTAATCTGAGTCATTGATCTCCATTTCTTCATTACCTTTTCTTCCCCTACTTATTTTCCCTGTCAAAACAGCCTCCAAGTCATCTACCCCAGTGTCTTCCTCATCTTCAGATTCTTCCTCAGCACCCCCACCAATATTGCAACCAGCACCACTTGTGCCACACCATTCTGCAGTAGACATCCCCATTGTATCTCTAACATTTATTCTTACATGGACGTCTTTGCTGGAGTCCACAGACTTTGCCATTGCAAGGGTATCCACATCAGTTACTATTTCCCTGAAGTTTCTATTCTTAACATTTCCATCTAACCACCATAAGCTGCATCTTTCCACAGCTATATTAAACTGTTTAGCCATGGTTAAAATTTAAATCTTTGATATCTGGTCTGAACAAACAAAATCTACATATCTTGCCATCCTCTCTATACCATAATACATGTAGTGCATTTGAATTGTAAATAACTCTGCATCTGATACTGAAAAATATCACACCATCACAACTAATATCTACATACATTGTTATCATTCACTTTTCTAAGACTTTGAATGCATTAAATATTAAATTAAATATTCAATAAATATAATGGAAAACGTAAAAAAAAAAAAAAAATTAAAAGTTCACAAAATATAAAAAAAGCTAGTACGGCCATAGGAAGTGATCAGGGAGGAAAGATAAGATGCACTATATATACACACACATGGGCAAAATTGGAATTTATCCCATTTATTTTGAAAGTCATGTTGCTATTTTGGATCACCTTGCAACATGCATTTTCTCTATGGGGTATATTTATATAAATATATTAATGAATTAGCATGTTTTATGGTTCAGGAAATAAAATAAAATAAAATCTAAGCATTTTATAAGATAATCTCTAAAGTAATAATTTTTTTATTTAGCGCAATGGTTTCGTGGCAATTTTCTCCACATGATATGATAATATTATTCAATATTACAAATTTTAAAAACTTAGTGAATTTGTTTAAACATTGTTAGGTTTGTATAGGAAGGTGTCTAACTAATTTTAAAAAAAAAAACACACATATATTTTGTAATATATATATATATATATATATATATATTAATAAAACGCACAAGCCACTAATCTTAGCATAAGAGAATGAGTTATCATCCCTCTCATGTGAAGTGATAATTAATAATAATATTTTATTATAAGATAAAACACAAATACTCACCATTCAATAGGAAACTTAGCACCTTCTGAACATGGTCCACACATTAGCATTCACACCATCACACTATCACAACTGAAATCTACATACAACAATTACCATTCACATCCCTAAGACTTTGAATGAATAACGAATCCCACCAACCCATTACAAAGCCGAATGGTTTGAGGACAAGATTTATGGCTCAAAAGCCTCATTATCCCGTAGCTCAAATTGCTCTAAAGCAAAGAATGGGAGGGTGTTACTCGGAATACATTCATTGTGATGGATATAATATGATATAACTAGCAAATAAAATACATTAATTATGCTAATTTTAATTAGGCCACTCAAGTTTGACTTTGTTTCACTTAACTTCCTGCCCTGTACTTGTCAACAAGTGAGTTGTCAATGGGGAAAATTGTTAACCTAGAGTGTTAAACAATGGAAAACTGCATTTTCATTTACTCTTGACATGATCCACACATTCAATAGAAAAACACACTTGCAATTCATCTAATGGGAAACTTAGCACAGTAGACAACAAAAGTAAAATTGGGAGCTACTTATCCAAGTAAACAAAGATGTTTAATGCAAACATGGAGGGATATAAAGTGAACAAATATCACACCATCACAACTGAACTCTACATATAAAAATTGCATAAACATAGGAGATGTGGGCATTGCTTCAATAAAATATGCATAAACAATAGGTTAATGATTATTATTAGTCATGTCAATTATGTTGATCACTTTCCTTTGTCTCTACATATTACATAGGAATAGATAACAACATTCTGGCCTTTTTCTTCTAGACTAGTTGTTATGGATTGGTGGAGATTGTAAATTTAGACCAAAATGTAGAATCAATGGAATGACAGATACCAACATTCTTTGGATGTATATTATACTCATGACTTGTGTATATTTTGATGAGAAGTACTGTTGAAGAATTACATTTGGGAAACCTTATTGTAACAGTATTCAAAATCATAGATTGCTTAATCATTTCTGAAGGTTTTTTGTTTTTGTTTTTTGGCTTATGCTTTTGATATGATTTTAATTATCAATCAGTAGATCAGCTTCATTACAAAGATGGACAGGCTATAACTTACACACCAAACCACCTTATTTTTTGGCATTATTTGGGATTTATTCACTGTTAGCTCATCCACAAAATAATACTTGGATGTAGTACAAGATCATAAATTCTTATTGCTTCATATTTATACAAAATCTTTCATTTCTACAGACATTGACATACTGTGGCAGAAATTTAACAACTAATCTGCAAGTTCTTCCACTTGTTGAATGGTGACAACCTAAGCCAATCTGTAATATTTGGTGTTTGGTTGTATCTTTTAGTTCCTGTATACAATCTGATGGTTCCCAGATAAATTAATTGACCATATTTAACTTCACCATTTGAGATTCTTAGAACTAGTGAACTTAATATACTGAATGTAAATGTAAACATCAACATTATGAAAACAGTGACACCCAATCCAATTGACAACGATTTAAGTAAAAACTATATTCAAATCCAACTAATGTAAAAGCAAATATTTTAAAACACACTTAGAATGACAGAAATCATGAAATTATAGGGTTTCCAAACAAAAAATACACTTACAATATTCCGGTGCTTCCCCTCCCTCAAGTCGAACCTCCCAATTAATTGACATGCTCACAGATCGTTCTTCCACCACCTCTCCTGGCAGAGAACATAAAGCAACAGCCGATTCCTTGCTTGGCTGACCACCTACACGAAGAAAAAGAATGTTACCAACCTGTGAGAGAAATGAAGATGAGGATGGAAGAAGAAACCCTGGGAGAAAAAAGATGGGACTAAAACCTGCTGGAAAACCCTTTCTAGAAAAGGGTGATGGTTGTGTTCACTCGCTAAGTCGTGATGCTTGCCCTCACTATTAGGTGATTATCGATGGGAGAAGAAGAGGTTGGAGAAGAACTGTAATGTAGTGAAACTTGTTGGCGTGCCCTAACTCCAAAAAAGGTTATTGTTCTTTGCCTGAACTCCGATGGCGATGCTTCCCTTCTCTCACGTTGTGGTGGAGCTTGCCCTCACTTGTCGGGTGATCGTCGATAGGGGAAAAAGGATCGGGAAATGAGAAGAAGAATGGATGCGAAAGTGGTGATCGCTGGCGGCGGCTTCTCATAATGGGAGATGAAGAGATATAGGGTTAGACTCCATTGGATTTTTTATGTGGAGGATTTAGGGCTGATGTGGTGTCTCCAACACAACATGATGAGGTGTCACAGGCGAGCTGAGTGTAAATTTTTCGGGGGCCACGTCAGCTAGAAGTATCCAGTTACTCGCCAGTGACCTGCTGGTGAAACACAATTAAATTTGAGTGACCGATTGGAAACAAATCAAACTTCAGTAACCAAAATGAAACAAAAGGAAACTTGAGTGGCCTGCCAAAAAATTTTACCCGTATTGTCCTCCTAATTCATGATTTATCAAAATAGTTCACTTGCCAGGGACTAAAATAGAAAATCCACTTTATCCTTTAAATTTTTCTAATAATTGTATGATATTAGTGTAAGTTATGCTTTTTAACTAAACATGAATTAAAATAAGTGCACAGTATATGTATATAAATTCAAATTTCAGGGACTAAATTACATTTTTACAAAACTGAAGGGTGTTTCATTATTCTTCAACAAGCAGGGAATTTTATGATTAAAAAAAAATCGAATCTCTCTGAAAAATTACACTGAGTATGGAGATGCCATTTTTTTATTAATTAACAAAATTAATAAAATTACACCGGTGTTCAATCTTTTATTAAGTTCCCGGACTTTTGTATTAATTAACAAAACTGAAGGGGTTTCCACCAGCTCTATATTTTTATAAAATTACACTAGGTGGGTGTTTTCATAATTCTTCAATTAAATTCTAAGATAATTACGAAAAAAACCCTCACTTATATGTAAAAACTTAGTCATGGATTTATATAAAAATTAAATTAAATCAAATCATGCTTCTTAATTTATTTAATTTAAATGAAAAACTTATCGATCTAGACAACTGAAACTGAAATGCATACCAAAATTTTCAAACACTAATTTTCTGGAAAACATAAATATAAGTTTAAAGGAAAAAAAACCAACATTAATCTCACTAAAATTGAGGAAGACTCCTGCTTTCTTTTGTTATTTGTATAGTATTTTGATATTTTTTTCAATTTTCTCCAATATCTTAAATTTATTCCATTAGACTAACAACAGAATCATTTCTAATAAAAAACAACTTATAACATAATATTATTATATATAACTTTGACTCATTCATTTAAGGTTGTTTCATATTGAGCTCATGAATTGAAAGCAACTTTTTTGTGATGTGAATACATTTATTTTGTAAAGCATTATATTATTTATTTCTCTCACGGTAACACTTTAGGAAAAAATAAATTTTTTTTTTTTTTGAAAAGAACGACAAGCGCCCCTGGAAAAAATAATTTCACATTGAAATTTATTTTGATGTATTTTCTCAATTTTTTCTAATGTCTTAGATTTATTTTAAAGATACGTAACTTGATTTATAATTATTAATTTGAAAAACTGTTGAAATTATACAGAAACCATTAAACATTAAATCAAAAGTATTCACAACTTTACCTGAATGAATAACTTCAATTAAGATTTCGATGAACACTTTAAGAATGTGCCATATGGTATTTTCCATTGTAAAGAATCACAAGAGTTTTTAAGAAGAAAAAACGCCCTTTTATTATCAACAACGATGGCTATATAAAAGCCTTACAAACCAACTTACTGAAATACAAAGAGATAAGAAACCATATCTAACAAACTCATGATATGACTAAATCCTAATAATAATAGGAATTTATTAACTAAATCCTAACAATCCTTCCCTTAAACTAAATGCTTGCATTTAGTTTACATCATTCTCTGAACAAACTCCCAAGAGTTCACGCAACTTCAAGAAAGCTTCCAACTTAAGTGGCTTTGTCATAATGTCCGCCAATTGTTCTTGAGTTCCACAATGAACCAATTTCACAGTTCCAGCCTTTGTGAGATCACGAAGAAAATGGAAACGCACATCTATATGCTTGCTGCGACCATGCATCACTGGATTTTTGTATAATTTAATTGCAGAACTATTATCACAATAAATAATAGTTGTTTCATCTTGATTTTTATCCAGCTTTTGGTACACTCTTTTTAATCATATTGCTTGACAAGAACAAGAGGCTGCAGCTATAAATTCTGCCTCTGTAGTTGACAGACTTACTACAGGTTGTTTTTTAGATGACCATGATATAGCTCCTGAACTCAACAAAAACACATATCCTGATGTGCTTTTTCTGTCTCCTAAATCTCTAGCATAATCATTATCAGTGTAGGCAATAAGCTCATCTCCTCCTCCTTTTCTATAAAAAATTCCAAACCCAACAGTTCCTTTCAAATATCTGAAAACCCTTTTTACTTCCTGTAGATGAAGCTCAGTAGGAGTTTCCATGTATATGCTAATTAGACTAACCACAAATGCTTTATCTGGTCGTGTAGCTGTAAGATACATAAGACTACCCACTATTTGTTTAAAGTAAGTCTTATTTACCTGATCAGCCTTTTCCTCCTTCGTAAGCAAACTGCCATGATCAATTGGATTATGAATAGGATTGCTTTCTGCCATGCCAAATCTTTTTAGCACCTCCAAAGTATATTTCTTTTTGGATCGATAAAAAAATCCCGAGTTGATCTCTACTCAATTTTAAAGGCCAAGAAAAATACTTCATCTTTTCCAAGATCTGTCATATCAAACTCTTGCTTCATGGAATTTTTGAATTCTGCAATCAATAGTTCATTATTGCCAGTAACAAGAAGATCATCAACATACAAACTTACAATTAACATAGCTTTATCTTCTCTGACAAATAATGTATGTTCATAGTCACACTTTGTAAAACCTTCCTTTAAGAAATAGGCTTCTATACGATCGTACTCAAGCACGTGGTGCTTGCTTTTAGCCCGTATAATGCCATTTTTCAATTTGTACACTTTCCGCTCACTTCCCTTCTCACGTACATATCCACATGGTTGTTCCACATAGACATCTTCTTGTAAATGACCATGTAAAAACGCCCGACTTCACATCTAAGCGGTAGACGGACCAACTTTTTGAGCTGCAAATCCGAGCACCAAACAAAGCTGTCTCCATCCGCTACTCTAGGTGCAAAGACTTACGTAGTAGTCTATCCTATACTCCTGAGCATATCCCTTTACCACAAGTCTAGCTTTGTGTTTATTGACTTCTCCTTCTTCATCAAATTTAGTTTTGAAGATCCACTTTACTCCAACTTTCTTTCCTCCTTCAGGTAAATCAGTTAATTCCCAAGTGTCATTCTTCTTTATTGCATCCATTTCAATGTCCATGGCTTTTCTCCACTTCTCTTCCTTCACTGCATCTTGATAATGAATCGGATCAACATCAGCAAGCATCACTAAGTGAGCAGAATCATCATCAGAAAGCCCTTCACCAGCTTCATAGTTATTCATCCATATTGGTGGACGTCTGTTTCTACCTTCAGATCTTTCTTGGACTGAAGAACCAAGAGTTTCTTGTTCATTTATGACTGGTTCTATGTTTTCCTCAACTATTTCATTATCTCCACAATCCAAATCACAAAGTACACCTTGTTCATGTGTTTGATCCCACTCCCAGTGTTTGTCTTCCTCGAATTTTACATCCTTGCTTATAATGATCCTTTTGGAAATTGGATCATATAGCCTATAAGCCTTGGACTCTTCACTGACACCTAGCAAAACACACCGCAAACTCTTGTCATCCAGCTTAGTTCTTTTGTTGTCAGGCACATGAGCATGAGAAATACAACCAAAAACTCTGAAGTAATCAACTGTTGGCTTTACTCCACTCCAAGCTTCTTCCGGAGTTTGATCTTTTACTGCTAAAGTAGGGCTTCGATTTAACACATGAACAACCCAATTTACTGCTTCTGGCCAAAAAGTCTTGGGAAGTTTTTTTCTCGGAGAGCATGCTGCAAACCAAATTCATAATGGTTCTATTTTTCCTTTCAGCGACTCCGTTCTGTTGTGGTGTGTAAGCAGCTGTCAATTGTCGTTGGATGCCATTAGCAATACAAAAACTTGTAAATTCCTTGGATGTAAACTCTCCTCCACGATCTGTGAGCAAACATCTGAGGAACAAGTTTGCTTCCTTTTCAACTCGAACTTTAAAGCTTCTAAAACCAACAAAAGCTTCTGTTTTTTTCGCCAAAAAAATAAACCCATGTTTTTTTCTCGCTAAAGTCATCGATAAAAAGTAAGTAAATACCTCTTATTCGTTTGTAGAGATAGGCTTGATTGGTCCACAAATATCAGCATGGACTAGTCGAAGAATTTGTGACGCTCTCCATGTACTCTTCCTTGAAAAAGAATCTCGTTGTTGCTTCCCCACCAAACAATCTTTTGCACGACTTCAAAAGGAGACTTTTATTGATGGCAAAACCATCTACCATTTTTTTGTGAAGAGTCCGCAAGCCTTTGTGACTCAAGTGTCCATATCTACAATGCCAAAGCTGCATTTCATCCTCAGTAATTGTGCTAAAGCAAACTGATGGCAAAGGAAAAGAAGTGGCACATAATATGAGCATTCAATTAGACCGCATCATTGTCTCCATTATCAGACCTTTCTTAGGATGAAATACCTTACATTTATCTTGTTGAAACATAATAGTCAGGCCTTTTTCTTGCAGCTGCCTAATACTCAAGAGATTATTTTTTTAAGTTCGGCACAAAAAAACACCCATGTGATGATCTCGCACAATTCCATTCACCTTTTCATTCTAATATTTCCCTTCCCCCGAAATGAAAGAAGGTCGGAATTATTGCCAAGCTTCACTGAATCTTTGTATTTTTCATCAAAATCTGAAAAATACTCTTCCTTCCCACACATGTGATTGCTACATGACTGGAATCAAGAAACCATGTATCTTCATTAGTACCTTTTATCAACATCCATATGTGCCATCAACAACATCTCTTCATGTGTTTTCACGTATAATTAGCCTCTTTCTCCTTGCTTAAACATTCCCATTGAAAAATGTCCAAGCTTGTGACGCTTATAGCACTCCACCATAGCTTTGTTGAAACCTCCTCTGCCTCTACCACGTCCTTGTCCTCTTCCTCCATAAGAAATCTTCAAAGCATGCTCTTCTTCATCATTGGAGCTCATGCGTTGTTCATGCACAAGCAAACTACTTTTGCAATTCATCAATAGTCAATGTACTTGTATCTTTAGACTCCTCGATAGACATGTACAATGTAATCAAACTTGGAAGTCATTGATCTCAGAATCTTTTCAACAACAGCAACATCTCCCTTATCTTCTCCATTAGCTTTCATCTTGTTAGCTATGGTAAGTACCCGAGCAAAGTACTCATTCACGCCTCACCTGCTTTTCATGTGCAATGTTTCAAACTCCTTTCGCAATGCTTGAAGATGAGCACGTTTAACTCGAATGGTTCCCTGATATTTTTGCTTCATAGAGTCCCATATATCCTTTGATGTATCTTTTGTAAGGATTGTCTCCAGAATTGAGCGATCTAATGCCCTCGAAAACAAATAGTTCTTAGCTTTCAAGTCTTTCAACTTTTGATCTTCATAGTGCTTCTTCTCTGTATCTGTAAGAACCACCCCTGTTGCCACCATAGGTATGCCATTCTCTACCAAGTTCCAGTACTCCTTTGACCGCAAGAAGTTTTCCATAAGCATTGCCCAATGATCATAATGGCCATCAAATTTAGGAATTGCCATTCTCTGTATCTGTCGCCATGAATTGCAATGACAAGAAGACTGTTGCTTCTGTTTTCTTCAATCAAAACTCACCGCAACCAATCTGATACCAAGTGTAAAGAATTACAAGAGTTTTTAAGAAGAAAAAAATGCCCTTTTATTATCAACAACGATGGCTATA